>NC_134265.1:309654873-309882373 GCF_031893055.1 Leptodactylus fuscus
CTGAAATATCCATCCCCGGCGTAACTTCAACTTCGTCACTGATTCTTGAACATTATTCTCAAGAATCTGCTGATACTGAGTGGAATCCATGCGACCCTCAACTTTAACAAGATTCCCGGTGCCGGCATTGGCCACACAGCCCCAAAGCATGATGGAACCTCCACCAAATTTTACAGTGGGTAGCAAGTGTTTTTCTTGGAATGCTGTTTCTTTTTGGACGCCATGCATAACGCCTTTTTGTATGACCAAACAACTCAATCTTTGTTTCCAAAATGAAGTTGGCTTCTCCAAATGTGCTTTTGCATACCTCAGGCAACTCTATTTGTGGCGTACGTGCAGAAACGGCTTCTTTCTCATCACTTTCCCATACAGCTTCTCCTTGTGCAAAGTGCGCTGTATTGCTGACCGATGCACAGTGACACCATCTGCAGCAAGATGATGCTGCAGCTCTTTCGAGGTGGTCTGTGGATTGTCCTTGCTGTTCTCACTATTCTTCTTCTCTGCCTTTCTGATATTTTTCTTGGCCTGCCACTTCTGGGCTTAACAAGAACTGTCCCTGTGGTCTTCCATTTCCTTACTATGTTCCTCACAGTGGAAACTGACAGGTTAAATCTCTGAGACAACTTTTTGTATCCTTCCCCTGAACAACTATGTTGAACAATCTTTGTTTTCAGATCATTTGAGAGCGGGCTGTCCATGTTCGGCGACCATCAAACTTAACTGAACTTGAATTGTTTTGTAGAAAGAAATGGTCCAAAATCCCTTCATCCAGGATCCAGAAACTGATTAAAAGCTACAGGAAGCGACTAGAGGCTGTTATCTTTGCAAAAGGAGGATGTACTAAATATTAATGTCACTTTTCTGTTGAGGTGCCCATATTTTTGCACCGGTCAAATTTTGGTTTAATGCATTTTGCGCATTTTCTGTTAGTACAATAAACCTCATTTCAATCCTGAAATATTACTGTGTCCATCAGTTATTAGATATATCAAACTGAAATGGCTGCTGCAAACACCAAAATATTTAGAACTAAAAATGATTAAGATTAATAGGGGTGCCCAAACTTTTTCATAGGACTGTATGTACATATGACATTTATGGCATACTAGCTTTTACCCGCGACTTCGTCTGCCGTGATTTGAGAATTGGGCGGACACAGACGTGTGAAACTGTAAAAGTGCTTTAAAAAGTTTGGTGGGCTAGCAAATGTGATGTGATGTGTTGTATTGTGTATGTCGTGATACAGACAATGTGATGTGTTGTATTGTGTATGTCGTGATACAGACAATGTGATGTGTTGTATTGTGTATGTCGTGATACAGACAATGTGATGTGTTGTATTGTGTATGTCGTGATACAGACAATGTGATGTGTTGTATTGTGTATGTCGTGATACAGACAATGTGATGTGTTGTATTGTGTATGTCGTGATACAGACAATGTGATGTGTTGTATTGTGTCAGACAATGTGATGTGTTGTATTGTGTATGTCGTGATACAGACAATGTGATGTGTTGTATTGTGTCAGACAATGTGATGTGTTGTATTGTGTATGTCGTGATACAGACAATGTGATGTGTTATATAGTGGAAAGCTATATGTAAAATGTGAGTGAGTAGAGTGAGGGCTACTCCTGAGGAGACAGTAAGGAGTGTGCAGGCAGGTTGAGACAGGAAATGCCAGGCAGTGTGTGTGAGTCTATAGCTGGGGCTAGGAGTCCTGCTTTTGTGAGTCTCCTGCTAGGAAGCCATGTTGTTTAGTGGCACCAAAAGTAGCCTGTGACTCAATCCTAAGGGAAAACTATGTTTGTGGAAAATTGCACGCAAATCCGTCCAGGCGTTTTAGCGTGATTGAGGAACAAACATCCAAACTCACAAACATCCAAACACACAAACTTTCACACTTATAATATTAGTAGGATTGTATGTAATGTACAAGATAGAGATACCTCTTTAAGGCTGAGTTTACATAAGCGATCAGTGTGGACCTGGCATAACGCTGTATTTGGTGGATATTGTAGGCGATCTGATAACAAACAGACATATAATATTATATATATATATATATATATATATATATATATATATATATATATACAGTCCTATGAAAAAGTTTGGGCACCCCTATTAATCTTAATCATTTTTAGTTCTAAATATTTTGGTGTTTGCAACAGCCATTTCAGTTTGATATATCTAATAACTGATGGACACAGTAATATTTCAGGATTGAAATGAGGTTTATTGTACTAACAGAAAATGCGCAATATGCATTAAACCAAAATTTGACCGGTGCAAAAATATGGGCACCTCAACAGAAAAGTGACATTAATATTTAGTACATCCTCCTTTTGCAAAGATAACAGCCTCTAGTCGCTTCCTGTAGCTTTTAATCAGTTCCTGGATCCTGGATGAAGGTATTTTGGACCATTTCTTTCTACAAAACAATTCAAGTTCAGTTCAGTTTGATGGTCGCCGAACATGGACAGCCCGCTCTCAAATGATCTGAAAACAAAGATTGTTCAACATAGTTGTTCAGGGGAAGGATACAAAACGTTGTCTCAGAGATTTAACCTGTCAGTTTCCACTGTGAGGAACATAGTAAGGAAATGGAAGACCACAGGGACAGTTCTTGTTAAGCCCAGAAGTGGCAGGCCAAGAAAAATATCAGAAAGGCAGAGAAGAAGAATGGTGAGAACAGTCAAGGACAATCCACAGACCACCTCCAAAGAGCTGCAGAATCATCTTGCTGCAGATGGTGTCACTGTGCATCGGTCAACTATACAGCGCACTTTGCACAAGGAGAAACTGTATGGGAGAGTGATGAGAAAGAAGCCGTTTCTGCACGTACGCCACAAATAGAGTTGCCTGAGGTATGAAAAAGCACATTTGGACAAGGCAGCTTCATTTTGGAAACAAAAATTGAGTTGTTTGGTTATAAAAAAAGTCGTTATGCATGGCGTCCAAAAAGAAACAGCATTCCAAGAAAAACACATGCTACCCACTGTAAAATTTGGTGGAGGTTCCATCATGCTTTGGGGCTGTGTGGCCAATGCCGGCATCGGGAATCTTGTTAAAGTTGAGGGTCGCATGGATTCCACTCAGTATCAGCAGATTCTTGAGAATAATGTTCAAGAATCAGTGACGAAGTTGAAGTTACGCCGGGGATGGATATTTCAGCAAGACAATGATCCAAAACACCGCTCCAAATCCTCAGGCATTCATGCAGAGGAACAATTACAATGTTCTGGAATGGCCATCCCAGTCCCCAGACCTGAATATCATTGAACATCTGTGGGATGATTTGAAGCGGGCTGTCCATGCTCGGCGACCATCTAACTTAACTGAACTTGAATTGTTTGTCCAAAATACCTTTATCCAGGATCCAGGAACTGATTAAAAGCTACAGGAAGCGACTAGAGGCTGTTATCTTTGCAAAAGGAGGATGTACTAAATATTAATGTCACTTTTCTGTTGAGGTGCCCATACTTTTGCACCGGTCAAATTTTGGTTTAATGCATATTGCACATTTTCTGTTAGTACAATAAACCTCATTTCAATCCTGAAATATTACTGTGTCCATCAGTTATTAGATATATCAAACTGAAATGGCTGTTGCAAATACCAAAATATTTAGAACTAAAAATGATTAAGATTAATAGGGGTGCCCAAACTTTTTCATAGGACTGTATATATATGTGGGTGTGTGTATGTATGTGTGTGTTAGGAATCACTATTTTTCCTTAGATCGTCCGAGGGCCCAAAGACCTCTCTATAACATAAGAAGACACCAGTATTATAGATCGCCCCCCCCCCCCCCCCCATTTCAGATTTTGCATTGGAGCTCGGGTGCTTTATGTAACAACTCTGTATGTTTTGTAATCTTTATTAGTGTAACATACTGTGTAATGTTTCCGTGTTATACCTTGGGTTATAATAACAACCTTAAATCACATAAATATGTCCTATGTCATGCACTACAATAGTACAATAAGCCCCTTCCATCCATAGCTAAATACATATTTGCTGCCTGCTACTGTAGCATATGGTGAAATGATACAATTAACTAGTTAGCAGACACAGATAAGGCACAGTGTAATTGAAAGAAATTAGCATTCAGGGCTGGTGACCTGCACATGGTCGGCCATGCTTGCTGTGTAAGCCTGTCTGTTGGCTGTTTCTATAGTTACAAAAAGCCAGTGCAACCCAATGAGCTATCTGCAGCACTGCTGAAAGGACCAGCCATTTTCCTCCGAGGCAGCAGTGTGCTGTGTGTTATGCCCTGCTATATCCTTTATTTACGGGGAATAAATAACATCTACTGAGGGGTACGCCAGGGCAGGAGGCCAGCAGGGCTTGCTGATCATTGCTACAGCTGAGAATGCCTTGGAGCCCCTGTTTTGATGAGCGGCTTGTGCTCTGATCTCAGAAGATGGAATGCAGGCTGATAATGCTGCATATCCTTTATCAGGCGGTGGAGTAGGTTTTTTGTCTTGTAAAGGCAAGGTTCCCCTGCAACGTTATCTGAAGGGCTCAGTACTAGCTGCTCACAAGGGAAGCTTAGTGACCCGAACAAAGGGTGTTGCCCTTTTTGTAATCTGTGCTTTTTTTTTTTTTTTTTCCTTAATACAAGAAGACAGCAGTAGCGAAGAAGCAGGTGTATCACTCATCTAAGCTCTGAGCTACAATACACAGCCCCTGCACCGTCTCTGGTATTACCTTACCCTTCCTGGACAGGTCCTTCCTCAACACTTTTGCTTGGAGACTAGGGTACACATCATTACGATCGCGAACTACCTGCGCAACAAGGTAAGAATTCATCCTGTGCTTAGAAAACATAATATAATAAATGTATAATAGAAGTATTCTATAATATATGTCCTTGTATAATTTCATGTTTTACATTGTATCTATATACATTTGTATTGCCAGTTTCAAACATTTCTCCTAAATTTATATCAGAAAGTGTGTATCTGTATACAGCACATAAATGGTATATTATACGATCAGAAATCAGGGCGTCTAAATGCAGATATGATGTATAAGAAGACTGCAAAAATGTCAAAGCACTTGGCCTAGAAGAGTGTTCTCCTGTCTCCCCATTGTTATGTTATCTAGGTCAGGCTAGCAGGTGGCATGTATTTATGTTTCACAGGGCATTGCCATGCCCTGACTAGTAAAAGTTAGTCAATTATTTTCTAATTTGTAGGAGAAAGGTGCCATGTAATATGCAGTGGGTATCAAAGAGTTAATACCATCCAGCATACACCCCACCACTCAGCTTAGCACACCCACTGGGTTTCATCGCATGGAGTCAAAGGGAAGAATAGACAGCCAGCTAGGAGTGGAGCACATACAGTGACATGCTATTATATTATGCATACCGGCTCATTTTCCCCATACAAAACAGGATCTATCACACAATGAAATGAGTTTGTTACTTCTCAAATATTCATAGCCATAGCATAGACCAACACCCACCAATAATTCCTTCTCCACCACCAATGGTCCCATAGGGACACTTGAGCTGTCAATACTAGTAAAGGTCAATAGAGGCCGAAGAAACAGCAATTGGTTAATGTTTAAGTGATATAAAAGGGAAGGGATAGAGTTACACATAGTAAGGCGGCTGCAGGGCACAAGTAGGTAGAAGGGACATTGTGCTGCATTCCCACAACTAGTTGCTCTGACAATTTCCTTTTTTTTCTTTGTTCCGTTCCTATGCATACAAATATGAATATCTCTATAGAGTCGTCCAGGTGATCTGTTTGCTATAATGTATCTGGATACACAATAAAGCCTGAGTTCCGATCATAATAGGCACGCTGATGTCACTGTCATAGCCTTAGATAAACTTTATTGACACGAGTGTTTGTGCACAATAACATGGGTACAACATAGTATTATAGCGCAGTAAGCATGCACAGGTTTAGTGGCATGGTCTGTACAACTGATATTTTTTGGTTTCCATTTGGATGATTATTTAGGTCTTTCAATGACCAGCGATTGTCCTCGTCTCTACTATGCTTTGTGATGCTATTGATTGATCCCCCTCCCCCATTCAGTAACGCTGCATGCTATTTTTCCTACTGTGCCATTGCATTTTGTCCTACACTGAACATGTGAACGAAACTGTAATATACAGTATGTAATGTAGGCAGAATAATAACTATATACACAGGTAGTCGAGTTATTGGACATGTAAGCCCATACACATTTACATTAAGTGTACAACAAAGGACGTGTAAAAATCTGAAGACGCTGGGTGTGTAAGAGGAATATGCTTTTTATTACAACCTTCTGAAGGAAGATAAATGAAGGTGACAGACACAAGGCCCACCCAGAAACATGTCACTATGGCTGCTCTCTGCCTTCTTAAAGCCCAACACTTAGCTCTTCCCCATAGTAGTAAATAATATGGTACTTTATTGAAATAGTAGGGGCTGGAACTTGTCATTTTCTGCCCCCAACACTTTGTGAAACATCATCATCATCTCATAAAACTGAAGTCATACTGAAAGATGAGGACTATAGTAATAATAATATGCTACAAGCATTATATAGAGATAATAGGGGATGGGATTGTAAGTGGATTTGCTTTGATGGTTATTATTGAAGGTGTTTATAAGGTGTACAATTCTGCCCCCAAAACCAAACCTGTGCTGTGTCTCTTTAAGAGGTGGGGTACTGGCATTCGAAGTAATGTAACATGCACTAGAAAATAATGTGTAAAATTATAAATCCTAAAATTCCTGTACATTGGGATAAACTGGATGAGCAGGTCTTCACTTGAGAACTCACCAGTTTTGATAGTTAGTGATAGGCACTGTTTTGATCTGTTAGGTGATAAAGGTTATTTAGGTTGGGTTTAACCTCTGTGACCCCCACCATTGTCAAGAGGAGTTTCCAAATCCCTGTTTTCAGCCAAAGAGCAGGGTGAGCATATCCCTCTCAATAGAAATGAATGCAAGTATCAGTGAACAGCTGAGTGCACTCATGTATCTAGATACTGCCATAGGACAACCCCTATAACCTGGTCATATCCAACAAAGCTGGGCAATTATATTCTCAGATCCTCTATGTATATTGACTGGTCATGCAGGTTCTCTGAAGGTGGTTTAATTACAATATGTATGATCTTTGTTTGCTCTAACATTGAGGTATAGTCTGGCTGCCCCATAAACGTAAGCTTGTTTAACAAAAACTTAAGCATAGCCTACTTATGGGGCAGAGATATTGCTAACAGAAGGTTAGTGTCAAATGTACAGTATTACTGTGTATTTGCAGCTTTAAAGGAGTTTTCAGGGGGGAAATTTTTTTTTTTTTTTAAAAAAGGGTCTGTGCTATTAAAGGGTCAATAAATAGACCCAAATACCTTTAGTAGTGTTTTGAGTGATTTCTGGGTTTCTCTCAGAGTGCCTAGCATCTTCTACATTTGTTTACATGGTGTAGCTTCCTGCTGCCTTAGCTGATGCAATGCATTATGGTAGTTGTAGGCTCTCACACCATCTCCCTCTCACTGTTCCTCATCTCTCTCTCTCTCTCTCTCACTAACACCCCCTCCCTGTCTCCCTAGCTATCACGCCCACTTCTAGCCCTTCCCAACTAACTCAGCCTACCCCCCACCCGCACCCCCCGCACACACCATTATACCTACCCATCTTCTTCCTCTCCAGATTTCCTTCTGCAGGGAATGGCTCCTTCTCTTCTTTGATTCTGCCTGTGCAGCAGTCCCCGGCACTGTTCTGTAGCCTTCGCGCCATCTCTACTGCACAGGAGTGGGCGGCTCCTTTGGGCTCCTATGCTTGCGTAATAGAGATGGAGTCTCGGCTACAGCAGCTCTTTTGCGCACGCGCGAGCAAACTGCACAGAAGGAGGAGGAGCCATTCCCCACAGGAGAAAGTCTGTAAGGAAGATATACAAGTATGATGGCGTGGAGGGAGGTGGGGGGGGAGGAGTCCGGAAACGGATCATTGAGGATAATCAGAAAAGGTCCCTGGTCATGTGACTGCCCAAGGGATATGGATAAATATACATTTTTGATAAATTATGTAATTTAGAAAGTATGCGAGGGGGTGTTTAGATTAGTGTAGGAATGTCTGTTTATCCCGGACAACCCTAGATCTATCCAGCTATGAGTCAATGGTTAAAGCTCTATCACATCTCATCCATAAAAATCCACCTAATGTCCTAAATACTTAAAAAAATACAGTAAATAAAAATCACTAAATAAAAACATAAATCTCTTGTATTACAATGAAGCCCAGGCTTTTACTGGTGGCCATCATGGGTACTACCATTGAGGGCCTTTCATACCTGTTACTAGTGATACAGAACTGATGGAGAGCAGGATCTACTGTATGTGACGGATACAAAGCTTGCTGTTCCTTTTTATATACATTCACATATCATACCTTGATAAAAAAAAATTCATTACCCAAGCTTATAAGGTGAATTATAGTAAATTTCCATTTTACAGAATAAAATAGAATTTTCAATAAATTTCCTTGCTTCCTCCTTATTAAGTGTAAAGGTTAATTGAAATAGTGTTGCGTCTATGAATCCACATTTACTCACAGACAATCCCATTAGACTGTAATGGTCCGTAAAGTTATTTTTGCTTTGATTAGCGCAGTCTGCGGGAAGAAACAATAAGCAGATTATACACTCATATGGTGACTGTGATACAACTTGCCTTACATGATGTGTTCTTCAGTTGGAAGGGTAACACCTTGTAGCAGGATAACTGCAATGGTACATGCTTGGTCAGTCATCTTTGGGTTTATATAAAGTTAGTTAAAGTAAATGGAAACAAATTCTCAAGGTTTGTAATATATACAGTACTGTCAAGGGTGTAATTCAAGGGGGTGCAGACGGTACAGTCGCACCTAGGCCCAGAAGCCCTAGGGGACACATAAATGGTGTTTTCCAATATGGAGCAGACTATAAGCAATACATCATATCTGGGGACCCTGGTACAGATTTTGGATTGAGGCCCAGGTGTTCACATTACACCTCTGTAGGTGTTTTACAACCAATGTATCCATGAGCACCTCAGGTATATATGGACCTCTGTGTGGACATAGCTCATCCTGCTCATAATGTGCATATACAGCATATGTAGCTATGGATTCTGTGACCACAAAATGGGTCACATACGTATAATCTAAATAGGCCTCAAGTATTATTATTATTGCAACATAGTTCTTGTATTTGCTGATCAATCTGTTTCATTTGTGCCAAACTTTTGACTGCATTGCAGAGGTGGGGAAGGTTCACATGTAAATGGTGAGTACATATAGGTGCAGGGGTGGTCACATTATGTAGTCACATGACTCATGGTCCTTCCAAGCCACATAACATCATCACATGACTACAAACGCACCTTCAAGCCTGCAATATACGGATCTGAGTTTTGCACCTTATGCCATCATACACAGTTTGTGACCACAATGCAACATTTCATCTTAGTTTCTGTTTATAACAAAATAACATCATACAAACTCCAAGAAAATCTTTCCCTGGGTTTGCTTCAAAGAGACAATGCAAGGGCTGCAACAAGGTAACATTCCTAACCACTGAGCCTATAGGATAGGCCATAAATGTTTCCAGAAGAGGTAATCAATATCAGATCAGTGAGGGTCCGATACCTGGCACCCCCACTAATCAGCTGCTTGCAAGGACATCAGTGTTCAGATGAGCTCTGCAGATTCTTCACTACTTATTAAGCAACGCACCCTTTGGCATAGCTATGGGAGTACAGTAGTAGCAGTCACTACTAGACCCCAGAGAGGACCCTAAAGGACCCTCTGCCACATAAAATATACCACTTTTCTAAATGGCAGAAGGTAGGTAGGGGCACCTTTATAGATTTTGGATTGGGGCCCAGAAAATCAAGTTATGCCACCACACAGTACATTTTATAGCAGTTTTGCATGGTATGGCAACTTGGCAATGGCAATCAAGACACATAAGACTGATCCCCACAATCACAAGCTTCAAGAAGGCCCCGAAGACTCACCTATTTAGGAAGGCCTACAACCTCCAATAACACTATCACCGCACCACCATCTGAACAGTCTCCTCCCTCTCCTTCTGTCTCTACCTCCTTCCCTCATAGATTGTAAGCCCTCACGGGCAGGGCCCTCTACCCCACCGTGCCATTCGGTCATTGTTAGTATTATTGTACCTGTATATTTTGTGTATTGTATGTAACCCCCAAATGTAAAGCACCATGGAATTAATGGTGCTATATAAATAAACAATAATAATAATAGTATGGCTGCTCAGTCCCATTGACTTGAATGGGACTGAGCTGCAAACAGACCATGTGACTGATGACATTGAGTTGTGAAACAGAATTGGTGTTCACTCAGTTGATCAGTGGGGGTGCCAGGTGTCAGACCTCCACCGACCTGATATTGATGACCTATCCAAGGATTTAGTTAATCAGAACAGTCCCTTAACAGGAGCAAATTAAAAAAAAAAAAAAAAAAAAAAGTATACTGACAATAAACAAGTGTAGTGATTTTAGTTTTCAGCATTTTCTACCTTCTTTTATCCATTTTCAATCATTCTCAGTTCTGTTTTTTAGGACAGGTTATTACTTGATCTAATTTTATCTTGCATTGCATATTAAGCAAAAACTACACAAATCAAAATGAGTAAAAATTGAAGTTGAGTTATATAATGTGACTCTTAAGTGTTAGGCAGCATTCACACTGAGTAACGCTGGCGTTTTTTGTGCTTATTTTGGCACGTAGCGCCGTGTAAACGCCGCTTTTGCGCCGCGTTTGCGACTCGCTATTTTGCGGTCGCGTTGGACGTTTACGCACCGCTACGTGCCAAAATAAGCACAAAAAACGCCAGTGTTACTCAGTGTGAATGCTGCCTAAGTGAATAGTGTTTACTGCATAAGTAAGATTTATTGTGAAGAATTTGCTGAAGGTTTTACTGTATAAAAGCAGGTAAGGCTCACCTGGACGCCTGCCACAGTCACCATAGTCCTGAATGATTCAGGAGTTGAAGACAGGAACAAGTA
This sequence comes from Leptodactylus fuscus, assembly GCF_031893055.1. Taxonomy (NCBI): domain Eukaryota; kingdom Metazoa; phylum Chordata; class Amphibia; order Anura; family Leptodactylidae; genus Leptodactylus; species Leptodactylus fuscus. Next base: position 309,665,911 of record NC_134265.1, read on the forward strand.
ATGAGAGACCTAGACAAACAATCCGCTTCTGTATATCATATTATAAATAGGAAAATAAAGGTAGTGAATACTAAGACCAGACAATGAAAAGCAGAACGGGAGGAAGTCTCCATACAAAAGCCAGACATTCCATAGCATAATGCTACACACCGAATCTATGGTATACAGGTACTCACACTTATAATATACCTTCTATTATAATTCTGCTCCTGAGAGTGGCTCTGGAATGAATGGCAGAAACAGGACACTGTCACAACAACTGCAAGCTCATCTGAGCGGGAAGCTACAAGGTCTAACCTGCTTATACGTAACAGAAGCAGATCCATCCGTACAACCACTGCCATGGATCTGCAACCACTGCTACCATTCATGCAGCCATTTTTATTACATGGCATATGATCACATGGCACAATGTATTCTTCTTATGCAGCATGCTTGCTGTAAGTGTATTATATCACAGGCAAGAGTATATCTATAGGGGGTGCAAAGGCAGTAGTCACTACAAGGTCCTGGACCCAGGGAGGGCCACACAATATATACAACTATACTAAATGACATCAGATACCTAGGGACACCATTACATATTTTGCATTGGGGCCCAGGAGCTTCAGGTTATGTCTTTGGCACAATTGATATGCTGTATAGGTCTTATACAGCAACCATACTTTATTAAAACAAATCATAAACATTAAGAGATCCTGCATCATTCCAAAGTAAGTACTGAATGCAGGTATAGTGAGGGGTAGCAACTCTACCTGGGCCCTTGTAACAGAGGAGGAGGTGAACCTTGAACAGAATTTGCATTAGAGGCCATCGCTCTCTTTTCACTGGCGTCCTCAAGTAGCCCTACAAGTCAAGTATTCAGATGTTTTTTATGGTCGTTAAAACACTGATATATATATGGAATGACCTAGTAGAAGATTTTCAGAGGACAGTGTATCTCTAGCCGGTGGATGCATTAGCACAATCATCCCATCATTCACATCATGCTGATCATTCCTGCTGCACAGGCATAAGGTCTCAGCAGAGACATTGTACAGCGCCACACAGAGTTTTCCCTTCCTCCATACTACAGAGCCGCAGAGCCTCCATATGTTGACATACAATGCTCTGTTAGTTGCCATTTATACTGAGCTATTCTCCCCTTGAAGCAATGCTTGTGAAGCAAACAAGCTCCATACACAGAGATATTGGAATTGGAAGGATAGAGGAGTACAGTTAGGGTTTGTTAACACTTCATTCCATAACAGGCTAACACCAACGGACATAAAATGACAGATGCAGATGGAGCCCCTTACTTCTGATATAAGTCTGCATTCACCCCAATGTAAAAAGCATGATGGAAGTTTTCATGTTTTTTCATTTCTAATGGGAGAAAAATTGGTGCCATGTAGGACTTTTTCTTCCATTACCATGTAAACAAATACGACAGAAGACAGTGTCTATTATGTTTTTTGCATTTAGTCAATTGTAATGACCAGCCCCCTCCATCTGTGTCCATACTCTACTACCATTAATGTCTTTTACGGTCACCCTATGACAGATGAAAGCAACAGACCCCAGAGTATAATAATCGGAGACCCAGGGGAATAAAAACATAAAAAAACACTTACCTGTCCCCCGGCTCCGCTGCAGTCCTCCGCTTCAATGACGTCAGACGTCACATGACCCGGGACGCAGGCCGGGTTCATGTGACGTCAGAGAACTAGGCAGAAGCCTGCCCGGTGCCTGGAGAGGTAAGTAACACAGTTTTTTATGTTTCTTACGTCTCCTGGGCCTCTGATCGTTATACTCGAGGGGGGGGGGGGGGGGGTCAGCAAAGACCCCAGGATTGGTAAGTAAATAGGGCCCGTTACCGGCTGGAATAACTAAAAAACGTGGTGGTAGCGGCTGTCACTGGGCCCCTAATGTCCCGTGCCCTGTGGCAGCTGCCTCCGCGGTAGTTACGCCACTGGTGTGAACACTCCCTTAGACTTGGTTCACATGTCAAAATTTGTAGAAGATGAAAAATTCGGGTTTAGGTATTCAAAGGCAGAATTCTTCTACTTTACCAAATATGCTCGTTCCCATCTGCGTCTCTGTATGGGAATTCCATTCCCCTCTCCGCATTTTTCGCCCTTTTCAGGCACAAACCAAACATAAAACACGTGGACCCAACATAGTTTATGGGTCCGTGGGTTTCCTAAGGTAACCGTTTTTTTATGCAGATTAAGTTTCCGTTCAGGGAGCCCCCAAGTGGATCCCTCGAATAGAAACCCATGCGCAGATGTGAACCAAGCCTGAACAAGGACAAGTCTATATTATCAGAATTCAGCTCCATAAACTAATATGCAAGTATTTCTTTACAAAAAACAAGTAGCGAATAAGGCAGCAAAAACTATAGGATAACAAGTGCCTGTTATAGAACATATAGCAATATAATAATGTAACGGCTCTTGTTTTCAGGAGTGAATATGTAAAAGATTATCTAAGATTTAAGAAAGAGGTTTTTCAGGCTAAAAATATTTATGACCTAAACTGAGGATTCAAGAGAATGGGAATTGACCTGAAGTATTCTGGTTTGGCCCCTATACCTAGAAGAGACTTGTCTGCATTGTCTGTGTATTAGCTGCTGAGAAGAGCGTATTAATGGGGATGCCTTGCCACCCAATCGGATATTGATGACATATCCTCTGGATAGGGTATCATTTATAGTTCTTTATATACTGATGCTCTATCTCATCTTATAAAGTGATGGCATATCACAAGCGTACAGATTCAGTACTACCTTCATTTCAAAGTCTTTCCTACACGGTGGTGTCCTGGCCACTGTACAACTTTATAATAGATATAAAAATATACCTGCCATTCCATCATCCGTGCCCATTGCAGCCATCTTTTATTCTTTATTCATATCTTACTTTCTTACTTAGCCAGTGATGTGACCAGCCACAAAGGCCTATAGACCAGAGGGCATCACTTATGGTCACCTCACTGGCACATGCTAAAACAACTATAACATATAGAACAGGATATGTCATTATTTCTGGATTTTATTCCATTTTTCAACCTACTATATACTTCTAGGTGCTTACAAGTAAGTGTATCACTATAGTTGATTGGTAAAAATTGAATATTGTAAGTAACCAAAAAACTACTATAACTATAGAAGTGATGATGAATTACAGAAATTGTATAGATTCTGATGAATATTCACAATAGATTAAACCATAAGGATGGTTTTCTGGTATTAGGATGGCCATACATGTGCGATAGCTGTCAACTGCTTACTTATGTACAATAAATGTTATTCTTAATGTGGAGAGGGGAATAAGTCACTTCCAGACCCTTTTTTTTAAAGAATATGTTACCACAAGACCACTATATTTGGTGTATTGAAATTCAACATGAACTTTCCATCAACTTCATCTACCACCTCATATAGATTAGATTGTTGACTGAAGTTGGCAGGTTTGCTGGACATTTATCTAATCTGTAAGGTCAGCTTTAGGTCTTTGCTACACATGAAATAGTTGCTTAGACAAGGTACAGTATTGTTGTTTCCCAGGTAGCAGCATGTAATGTGTCCTCTCAATGTGACAACTCAACAATTGACGTAGGAATTGTTGGAGTACGGTATACAAAAGGTATGGCCATGGTTGATATCGTGGCTGACAATTCATGTTGCCATGTAGTGGTAGCCTATAACTGCCCATATTGTATGCTACAATGGTTATACAAATGTTCAGAAACTACGTTGTGAAACATATCAGATATTTCCTTAAAAGATGATCAGCCATGTTTGATTTCCACGGTCATTTGTCACTCTCTGTGCTATATCTATGGAATTGTTAAAAGGGGTATTCCCATAACTTTTGTTCACCAACCTGCAGGCTCTGGGCTCTCTTCACTTCCTGGTTTTCTTGGCACATTGGTGGGCAGGGTTTCACTTCCTCTGCTATCTGCTAAGTTTGCAGTCAGTAATGAGGGATTGGTTGTAAATGCATTATCACAGTATGAAGCTGGTGTAGAAGCTGATGTAGCAGAGCTGAATTTGAGTCAGTTTGCATTAAATGCAGAAGAAACGGACTCCCTATCTCAACCCTTATCAGCCAAATTCAATTAAACCGGCTGATAAGTGGAAGAGGGAGATAAAGAATTTAAAAATCCCTGAGTTCTCACCTCCCCCCTCTCCTATCTGAGGAGCTCCGCTACTTGTCAGACATACACAGCTCAGAGTTGCTCCCAGCACTCAGCCCCTCCCTCCCCCCCTGAGAGCAGGCAGCTACTCCACTGAGTGACTGAGCAGATAAGCCCGTGGTCTGGGGCCCGTGGTCATAGAAACGCATGTAAACAATGAAGTGAATAAATTAAGATAGGGGCCAAACAAAGCAGTTTTGATAAAGCAATGCCTTTAGAAAAAGTCTTAAACCCACATAAACTAGCAGTATAGATAGGATCCTTGTTATAGGACAACCCCTTTAACCAAGTATTTGCTAGTTTGGGAATAGGTATGATTTTTTTTCCAAAATAATAATAATAATAATAATAATAATACAGTAATATCTCTGTAAGATAATATAAGGATGATCCCTTTCAATAGCTGTAATGGCCAAGCATTTTGGGTGAAAATTGTTTACAGAAGTATTTCAGTTACTGGTCAGCCTAAAATATTATACTGTCATAACTTTATACCTGACGTTGTTATCTATGTTTCACATTTGTCTTCAGTATACTATTGTATTGATCTGCGCAGTACTCTAGAAGGACTTCATTTATCAGAGCACTGGAGAATATAAAAGAACATTGTGTGAGATAGGGCAAGGTACGGCTTCAACACAATATAATATATGGTTTAAGAGAAAGTTACATCTTAGTTAATCCACAGAACACAATGTTCATCAATTCACTTGTACAGTACAGTATGTGAAATGGTGGCAATAAAGGGATTAAGTACTCAGAACATGAATCAAAGACTAAAGTGTCCAAAATACTGTATAAAAGAATATCCATACTTTCTTAATCAGTTATATAATGCCTGTTTTCTTAAGTCATGAATATACAGAGCGCTAGTGTTGTAGTGTTATAGCTATATTAGTATCATAGTTATGTTTACTTGGCCTTGATTGAAAAATGTGCATTTCTACTATGGATTCCCATGTCCTGTCTGTCAGTATACAAATTAATTCTTCGGACAATGGGTGTGTTGCCTCTGACCTTTCTTTAGCAGTAGCAATGACCTCATTGCTCCAAAGAGCTCATTTCGATTTTGCTATAATCATGAAGGTTATATCATGAAGATACCTAAGCAGCCATGACAATGTATAGCTATATTATAAATGCTTTCTATACATTTTTAAGGCTGCACTGATCCTACTTATTTTCTTTTGCATCCTTTATATAAAATGTAAGCATACTGCTATCAACACACAAAATTGCTATTTTTGGTAGGCCAGCATTATCCTTGCAGTTCAGATAGAACTATCTAATACCTTACAGAACTCCCCACACCGATTACAAACCTTATTTACTTGTTCACATGACATTATGGTATATATGCCAAGTATATAATAGGTCTCATGTCACCTGACAGTGAAAGAGAGTCCCTTTGGCTGCTATCGGGCCGTAATATATTGGTATACTTTTGCAGTATGTGATAAAGTTGTAGGACGAACTATGTCATACAGTGATATACAGTAATAAATTGTAACTACATAAAAGGTTCTTGTATAGAAAACAGGACATACTTAGATTATTAGATTAATGTTGAAAGAGCTTGATGACAAATCTAATAATGTGTATGGGGACCAGCTGACTGTCCTGCAATAGCAGTATAAAGAATTTTCGGCACTCAAAGTTCAAGCTTCCAAAGTTTGTATTTATTAACAGCCAACAGGAATGAACCAACGTTTCGGTCTGGTATAGACCTTCTTCTGTGTGCCAGTATTCTAGTTGAAAAGTGAAGTGGAAGCCAAGGATTCAGGAATAGGGAGTCCAGGTCAGATAGGACACTGAAGAAGGTCTATACCAGACCGAAACGTTTGTTCATTCCTGTCGGATGTTAATAAATATACACTTTGAAAGCTTGAACTTTGAGTGCCGGAAACTCTTTATACTGTATACTATGGCCGTGAGAAGTCTTTTCCTGGCACCATACATATAAGACCGAGTGACGGTATATTATTACCATTGTCCTGCAATAGCAGTTGCTTGGGGACTGGATTTTATAGACTGTAAGCCCTTGCGGGCAGGGCCCTCTATCCCACTGTGCCAGTTGGTCACTGTATTATGTTTGTTCTGCATATTTTCTGTACTGTATGTAAACCACCAATTAATCATGCTATATAAATTATTAATAATAATAACAATAATAAGATTGCAGTATTCTGAAACCCTTTGTTCAGCAAGGAGATAAGTCTATGCTAAAGGTGTCTGCCAGTTACTACAACACCCTCCCCCAAATGTAAATCTTTATAAGGAAGGTGAAGGAAGACAGGCGTTGACCAATGGGAATTCACCCAGCAGAAATTTAATGAGTGTGCCCAATCTTGTTATAAAAGGGGTATTCCTGTCTGAACTATCAATCACCTAATCACTGGACAGGTGACAAATGCTAGACCAACAATAACAACAATCCCTTTTAAGAAGATACTTTTTTCAAAATGTATTTACCAAAGTTTTCACTGAAAAAGACACTATAAATCATATCACTGAAAAGCATTGCGCATTTACCTAGTATCAGGTGAAGTAAGGGTTCACAGCAGGATGCATACAGGCCCAGATGGAATATGGCGGAGATTGCACAGGTGGAAAAATCCTGATAACACATCCACTCTCCCTCTCAATGTATCAGTGGGTGGATGCCTAGTACGCCAAATACACACAGAGAAGGCTTATATAGGACCCAATCACATGGTAATGCGAGGTGCACTATGCTAGTTTACAGCCTATTAGTGATGCCCATACTGTTAGATAAATTAATAACCATGGAGTATTAGTAGGTATTTTGGCCAAAATAAGCAAGTTTGCAACCCACGTCAAGGGTCCCCATATCTTGTAAGTCCCTATGCTAAAAACAAAACCACTTCACGTCATTATAAATCATATCACTGAAACATGGGCACGTTTACCTGATATTAGGTGAAGCAATGGCTCACAGCAAGATCTAACCTGTACAGTATGCCTTTGGAATACTAGGCATCCACCTCCCTCATGGATTGAACTTGTGTGAGAGGACGCATTATCGGTATTTTGCACCTGTACCATTGTCTGTAACCTACTGTGAACCATAGCTTCACCTTCTACAATTATATAGTATATCCATCTATATGAAACCTTCTAGGGAGGTAATCAGTCCAGTGCAGTCACATAGATGGCTATAATGATAATGGTCAAATCATCAAAGTCCACATTGATAGTCTTTATAGTTGTTAAGCTGAAGATCAGCACTTCCTGGGACCACTAACATGGAAGAAAATAACAAAAAGAAACATATACTAATATTCATGGTCCCAGAGATGCAAGAAGCCTCTTTTACAATGGCAATAGGTAGTTTCCATATACTGGCGTATTGGTACTGGTACTCTCACATACTGGCGTGGTTCATTGCAGTTGATGGTGGCAACCATAACAGCCTGTTAGAAATACCCTTTGCAGCAATAAACTTAAGAAGAATGCATTATATATAGAAAGTACAGAGTCTAAATCTGTAAAGGTGAACTTATACTGTAATCCATACTCATCTTGTCTGGCTTTAAGTTCTTCCACATGGGTTTTAGGAAAGCGGCCACAATGGCTACCTTTGCCACATAATCTAAACTCCAGTGTCATACTGTAATATAAATGACAATGCCATATACAACATTATAATTCAAGTACATAAAAAAACCTATTGAGACTCTTCATGTAACTTTACTAAAGTGTGCAGACTCTTCAGGGAAGAAATGACGAATAAATCACAAGTTTCGCTGTTGTGGAATATTCGCATATCCCCTCAGTCCTGCAGAAGAGGAGCAGGATTTGTACATTCTGGCAACTGTCTTCAGCCTAAGAGCCCTCTTGAAATAAATTTCCATAGTAAAATCTACTTGACAAAACCGGAGTATTGACAGTCTGGCTAAAGAGTGCCATGCTGCCAAAAAGAGGAATAAAACCCTCTCTACTAGAAACATTAAGCCTTGCTCGTATTCATGACTTCAGGGTCTTGGCATTTTCGTGAAGGACTGGCCAAAATGACAAGCATCTTTCCAAGCTACAATTCATTTGCAATGGAAATGCAACGTTGCCAAGATGTTGTTGGGTGATTTTTTTTTTTTTCTTGAACTGAAGAAGCTTTGTCAATAAGACACCGCACAATCCTGGACGCTGCTGGTGTTTGGGTAAAGGCGCATATTTCGCACTGTACATCAACAGCACATGGTTGTATAAAACTGGCAATAACATGCTGGTTAAGATTTAGGAGGGGAAGCATATAAGTAATTCATAGCAGAGGATTATGAGCTGACAAATGCTTGGCTATAACCGGAAAGCTATGTACTAGCATTGTGTGTGTGTTTTTCAAGTGAAGTAAATTTTAACACTTGTCCGTGTTGAAGTGTAACAAAGAATTAATGTATTCAAGGCTGCATACCACTGTCATCTATCAGGAGCGGCTGGCCACAAATAAAAGTGATGTATTATATCAAGGGGACGGTCGTATTATACTGATATCATCATAACAACACCTTACTCTAATGTAGGGTGCAAGTGGGTACCATATTATATTCAAACTACAATAACTTTTTTAAATTCAGCACCATTTATCGGATTTATTTTTAGGTCATTGACCTCAGAGTAAAATTTCGTTGTGAAGCTCACTACCCCTCCCTGTGAGCAGTTCAGCCAGCAAATGAAAGGTCACAACAACATGTGACTTTGGATGTGGGAGTGATTTATTACCTGTGATGCCATTGCAGGGGAGGGTGGAAAAGAGAGGGATACACATAGAATGAGAGCAGGGAGATGATTCATTAGAAATGTAGTTTGTCCACAGATTCTCTGAGAGTTACGAGCTTTATAAATTCCGAAGAATTCCATCCAGATAAGTTCTTTTTTTTAAATGTAGATTGTGAGCCCCACATAAGGCTCAAAATGTACATTTTTCCCTATCAGTATGTCTTTGGAATATGGGATGGAAATCCACACAAACACGTGGAGAACATACAAACTCCTTGCAGATGGGTTTTTTGCCTATGGCAGGATTTGAACCCAGGACTCCAGCGCTGCAAGGCTGCAGTGCTAACCACTGAGCCACAGTGTGGCCCTCAATAAGTTTTCACTTTTGTCCACAGTCTGATTGTTAAATTTCATATTTTATTTTATTTTATTTATTTATTTTTTTTTTTATTTTTTTTTGGGGGGGGGGTTTCATAGTCTGGTGCTGCCACCTTGTAGGGGAAATATTTATTTATTATTATTATTATTATTATTATTATTATTATTATTTCGCTTACTTGAAGAGGTCACAGTACTAAATCCATGATTTTTATTCTATATTTATTTCCAATAATCTGCTTTATTCAAAGTAAAAAATATAATCTGTGATGATTTAGAAGCTGCTGACAACAATATGCAATAGTCTGCATATTAAAAATCTGCATTAATTGACAGGGGATCAACTTGTCCCAAGAGAATCAGCAAGTATTGTGTATATTCTGGTTACCTAGTGCTTTACAGGGAACATTTTAACAATACGATCACCCTGGTGTACTGCACGACACTTGGGTATGTTCACACTGTGCCACTTAGAGTAAATGTTTGTCTAGTCCATTGATTTTATACCAGTCCTTGCTATCCTCTATTATTAGATGCTGTACTAAGCAACATCTAATACGTCTGAAGATCTAATAGGAGCGACATAGCTGTAGCTTACATCATGCATTTTTTATTGAAATTTACAAACCAAGTGAGCTCAGCACAAAGTGAAACCACCAATAATGTCTGTGTGGCAATAATTAAATACATCCATTGACCTTATTCACATTAGCGGTGCAGTAATCCAGGAATTCCCAGAGTAGCTACTGTATAGTATGTGCTTCATATGAAAGATTTATCCATGCAGGACTTATTACATTGCAGGGCTAGGTATGTTGTGAAAACTGAAGGTGTATCTGTAGATATGTATAGAGGATACATGCGTACAAAACTGCGACAAAACGTTCAAAACTAGAATAGTACAGAAGGGAAATGGTTTATTACCTTGACTTCTGAAAGCATGTTTGTTCTTCAGGTACCCAATTCGCCTGCCAGGAATAAGCATTCGGCATGCCTTTAGGCAAGATATACCAGATTCAAGCACAACAAAATGCAATGGCAACAAATATAATTTCTTGCTTTTACAAAGCACTAGTGATCTGCATTCACTGTCTCCAGTGACGTAACTAGAGGCTTATTGTATGTAGGGATACAGACGTAGTTAGGGTCCCAACCCATCTCAATAGGCAAAAGATGAACTTCACACTGTATAATGCTGAACCAATCACCATGTATTTTATTGGTAAAGTGTGAGTGAACGTTTTCGGTCCACTGACCTTCCTCAGACTCTGTTATGTATGATAAAGTGGAATCAAAAAATGAGGATAGACGCCAGAGTGGGGCAGTCCAATCAATCTCCACTGTAGCCAGTCCAGGCCCGCAAACAATGTCTAATCATCTGCAAATAAAGCAGGGTGCCGCGCAGAGGGAATGCCTTTGGCAAAATGTGCGCCTCTCTCATTTTGCCAAAGGCATTCCCTCTGCGCTGCACACTGCTTTTTTGCAGACGATTGGACATTGCCACCTCCACCAACCCTATTATACTGCTACCATCTCATTATAGTTAAAAATATAGTTAAAAACAATATACCTTTGTTATGTGCAAAAACTATTTATGCAAATGAGGCAGTTGGTGCACTGGGGGTGGGCCTGCAGCTCTCAGAGCACTTATCTTGCTTCTTAGGTAAGACAGGTGATGTCATAGTAGTGGGAGGAGAAACTCGCACTGCACAGAATGGCAAGGCAGAAGATGATAGGGGTCTGAGTAGTAAAAGCTGAGCTGAGCCTAAGTCTCACTCCCAGTGCACCAACTGCTTTATTTGCATAAGATTTCACAGTTGTTTTTCTCCAAATCTAAAAAAATAACATATACTGTATAACAAAGGTACCTTGTTCATCGCTGTAATGTGCTCTGTAACATGGTGGTGAGAGCTGAATATGTATGGTGGAGGGGGTAAACTGCGTTTAAGTTAAGATCTTAAGATTTGATCAATTCACAAAAATAGGACAGCACCTTAGAGGAGCATCAGAGCAGCAAGAGAACAGAAAAATATTGGTGACATGGAGATGCATATCTTCTGTTTTACTAAATACATATAGCTCCTTTACATGTAACATAAAAATTTGATAGTTTGACCTCTTGTACATAGGAGTAATGCTGCACTGTACCATCTATGATATGGTGTACAGTACAGAGAGAGTATACATGTATGCGCAGCTTCCATAGTACACCTGTGATTACTAGAGCTTCGTAATAACGTTAGCTTTGGCGTAAATCTAGTTCTTTCTAACAGTAAATGTTTGTAGTCTGCATGCCACAAAATTGCAGGAAAGTAATGTGGGTATAAAAGTCAACAGTAAGTTAAACTTCAAGCTTCCTTAAAGGTGAGTTTAGATGAATGCAGGTGCCTGAGGAAAAGGAAGTACTCACCAATATTTTAGAAACCTTTTGATGAATTTATTAAGAGACTGCAGTTTCAATTACATCAAAACACTATAAACTGTGTAAATGCCAAATATGTAATTTATTCAAGGCATGTCCGGGAAAAAGAAATGAAAACTCAAAGTAATACCCTATATGAAAAGAGTACAAATAATATTACTAAAAGAACTGACATCTTTGTAACGTAATAACCTAACATATGGATGTAAACATTAAACCCAAAGGTGCCCGGGATGGGGTCGTGTAAGCTTGTTTTCTATAGATATTTTATAGAAGTCTTACATTGCAGTGGTGTGCCCTGCAAACAAATTCCTTATAAAAGGATTTCCCGTCACTAAATGCATTTTTCGAAAGGAAGACCTTTCCACAGAACACATAATATTCCAAGCAATACTAAGTACCACATTGCAATGCAAAATACTTTCCAAGTAGTGCCAAATACCAGTGTCCAGGAGAAAATACCTCCAAAACCGTGCCAAACAAATACCACAGTGCAAGTGCAACACAAAATACCTGTGCAGAAGTGCCAACACCACAATATAGGATCACTGGTAGCCGCACTACCCCTACCTTCCCCTCTCGTAGTGGTAAGTACAGCTTCCCGCTCTAGCCAGTTGGCAGCAGCATTCTCCCGAAGTAAAGCCTTCCAAATTGCAGCAAAAGTTTCCCCAATTCCACACCTTCCAGGAGTATCCCTACAACAAAGAGAAGACAAGAGAGGAGCCTCCTACCTCCAGTGTAGAGCAGGCTGGAGTCTGCAGACTTCCCAGTGTAGAACCTGTGGACGCTTGTTGATCATGCCAGGAAGACATCAGTGCAGTTCCTGCTTTAGAGTCCTTGCTTTGACACCAGCGGATACCTCACCAGCCATTAGCTATGTTTCACCAGTGATGCCCATCTCACAGTTTACAAAGCACTGCTGTAAACCCAACATTCACATAGCCAATCTTCTTTTTAGTTTACTTTGTAGTTTGCATTAGAACCTACAATGGGAGGGAGATTTACTATCATGTTTATGGCAGTTTTCTGCCGTAGATGGCACAAAAGATACGCCACATTTTGCATGACACTGGCTGTGACAGCGGATGGTATAGGGCGAGCCTGGGGCAGGGATATCTTGGACCGACATATTTATTATAACTCATGCCAGAAAATTGGTGTGAGTTATACAAAAAAATCTAAGCCAATCCCTGACTTTTGCAGATTTACATTCAGGCCCCTTTCACACCATTATTAAGGAAATGGTAGTCTTAATAGATTCCTCCCAATATGAACGTTTTAAGGCTATGTTCAGATCAGTGCCTAGTTTCTTTTTTTCTGCTCGGTCATACTGTTCCAGTGTCTGTCGTATTGCAGGTCTTTTTTGGTTGACATTTTTTAATGTCTATGATGGCAGCTCCTAATGGATCTTCAGTGAAGATGTCAATTTTACCTAACTTTGACTCTGCATTAAGAGCTATCACTTAAAAAGTCGCTGCAGCAGTCTACTCTTGCCAGCAAGTATTGTCTACATCGACAGATATGTTGCTTGGTCTGTAAAACTCATGTAGGAAATACTGTAAAATAAGATATGCACATTTTGTCTATATGTAAAAATACAACAAAGTCTATAGTGTCAGTTGCATGCAGTTGCTCATGGGGACATACTGGGCACTCCTGACCTTCAGGTATGCTCAGGATAGCACAAGAACATCTTAAACCACGTTGTTAAATCTCCTTGTGCTGACAGAATCTTCTCTTATAGACAAAGGAACCCTCAGACAATCACAGTGACAACAGCATGGGAAATTGGGGATGCAAGATACGTCCCTGCTATACTATGTGTCAAGCTGTCCTTCCCATTATCTGTCTGTCCATCAACATGCACTCACATAACCAAAGATGAGCTCTGATCAGAGACCTTCTACACAGGTATCTGGTTCTCTATAATTTAGCTTATACATTGGACACAGATTGTTACATATCAAATAACTACCAGAATTTTTACTAGCCAAGAAATTTCACACCATGTTATTTGCAGAGGTATGATACTTTTTTATATGACTTTATTCTATGTGAACTCAATGGTTTTGGTTTTCCTTTATCACATTTACAAACATTTTTTTTATTATGTAATAAGCCAGTTTAATGTTAAAGGGATTCTATGAACAGCTGAAAATTGTCCGCAAGCCATAAAACTGGTCATAAAGCCATATGGAACCAGGAAATCCATAAACACCGTCCATTATATGTATATTACTAATTGAACACATTATAAATACACTTAAGTAATGTATTATATAGTTATTTCTGCTTTTTTATATGGGATGGGAAACCACATCTAAAATGTAAGGATAAGCAGAAAGTCCACTTCACATTAGAGATTTACATAACTGTCTTGAAGTTAATGATTAGGTTTCTAGTTATGTATTAAAGTACAGTCAGATTTTACTATACAAACATAGTCTGTACAATATGTTTGACTATGAGAGTCTGTGTTTTTCATATTCCCCTGATATACACTACGCCACTTCACAATGTTCCTCTAGTATTATAAAGCTTTATATCCATGTTCTGGAATGTGCACAATGCTCATAGGTTAAGATGAAAAATAAACAATATATTGCGTATCATTAGTTCTAATGATAAGGGACTTGCAAAGTTTATAAACACAAATATACAATGCAATGTGTTATTAATTTTAATAAGTAATTCGAAGTGTTCATCCATGTAGCATGGTCCGTTAAATTTCTTCTCAGGGGCCACACATACATATGGATAGGCACTATGTATACATTGCAGTCTCAGCAATTTCTTGATTGAAACTGCCAATTTCATATGCAATATACTGTAAATTTCCAATCTTCTGGCCTAGAAACAGAAGAATGAAATGGATGCTAAAGACAAATCCATCCAATGGCGAACACCAACAGTACCCGAGAAATCTCGATGACTATAATTTGGTCTGTTGGGTATTCATTATCTGTATTGTAACTAGGAATGGCGGGGCTCTAAGGCAAACATTTGACATGGGTTTACCCCCCGACCGACACCCCTCCCCTTCTCCAGGACCGACCCTTCCACCCAGACTATCCCGGTAGTTATGCCCCTGTTCATTATAGTGCCCATCATTGTGTGGATGAAAGGTTCTCCTTGCAAAAGTTTTCATCTAGGGTTTTCAGAGAGAAGCTGAACCTGTCAGAATTTTTCTGTGGTGGTATTGATGTATCTCTTGAGTTAAAAACCACAGCATAACACTGGACATCATGACATATGAATCTCTTACTACTGCAGCCACAGTGAAGCTTTTGGGCCTATTTTTAAGCTATGATATGTCAACATAGAAGATATTTAAAAAAAAAAAAAAAAAAAACTTTATGAACTTCAGTAAAGGGCTTCTTATGTTATTTAAGAAGGTCAGCTTTAATAAGTGTTTTAGGCTCTATGAACTTAGCTAGCCTGACTTACTAGCTAGCTAGCCTGATCTACAGTCAACCTCCTTAGTTTCTCCAGAACCTCCTTATAAAAAATACATACAAAGCACAACATCTAGAAAACATTGTATGATCATAATGTAGGGCAAGTTCACATCTGCGCCCAGTCTCTGCTTTAGCCAATCCAGTGGGTTTCCATCTTCTGCCCCGAGAAACTGGACAGGGGATGGAAACACGGCGGTCAGTTTTCAAACCCATTCACTTGTATGGGTTTTCAAAGTGACCGCCCGTGAGCGTCTTCTGCTTATCCACGGCGAAACCGTTTGTTTTTAACCAGCGACAAAGTCCTGCATGTCCGACTTTGTGTCCGGTTAAAAAAAAATGGTTTTGCCACGGACAGGCAGCAGACACTCACGGGCGGACACTCTGCAAACTCATTCAAGTGGATGAGTTTGAAAACTGACTACTGGGTGTCCGTCCCCTGCCCAGTTTCTCAGGGCAGACGGTGGAAACCTGAACGTGGAGACCGGGCACAGGTGTGAACCCACCCTTACAGTGAAAACAAATATAAAATAAACATAAAAAGAGGCAAAGATATGCTCATATGTTGTGTGACCTGGGGTGTACTGTACATATATACACAAAAGATGTATACAGAAGAAGCAGGTGGGTTCTTAGGTTTAGCTGCACATGTATTTGCCACAGTATTGAATCTGTGTACATATTAGGAGGAGAATATGCCTTATTGTAGCCCTCTATACAGGGTACTGATTTTGCAGAATATATCCTTTTTAGTATACATTGAATACAGTCTAGATCACATCATATAACATAAGCATGTCCTTGCCCTTTCATAAGTAATAATTTGACATTACTGTAATGAACATAATTGGTAATTGTAACATTTGTGTTCTATGTATTGTTTAGTATGGGGGTCTATCATTAGATTTATACAGAACAGGTTATGTTTAATTGCTAAGCCCTGACACAAAGGTTGGCTCATTGTATTGTCCAGAAGGCACAACCAGAAGGTCAAAGCCTCCTACATGAACAGACAATTCTCTGACAAACCTGGGAATATGTTAGATAGGAGCAGTCAGTCCCTGACGTCTCTCAAAGAACAAACAGTATGGATGGCTTGATGTAATTGCATAGAGTGCCAAGTAAACTAAGGCTAAGAACACACCATTAGGTTTTGTTGTTGCAGTTTTTGAAGTAAAAAATTTTTTTGTATTGCAAAAAAATAAAATAAAATGGAAGTACCCTCTGTCCTTTATAGGGTTTTGGCTTCAAAAAGTACAACAACAACAAAACCTGAATTTGTGTCGTACCCTAAGACTGGGTTCAGCCAGTCCTTTTTAATTGCAGTAATGACTAATACAATGTACCATGCATTTGGCTGTAATGGCTACTGAAGTGGAAACCTCTGGAACTTGAGATGTAAACTGGCAATGAGTGTAAAACCCTGGATCAACTAAATCCCATAACCTGTAATATTTTTCAGTTCGAGAAAGGCATCCAGGCCCTCTTTGAACTTGTTTAACCCCTTCCCGACATGCGCCGTAATAGTACGGCGCGTGTCGGGTCTGTAACTATGGCGACCGCCCGGGAGCCGGGCGGCCGCCATAGCCGCCGGGTGTCTACTGCTTTAAGCAGTAGACAACCGGCTCTAATGCCTCAGATCGGTCCCCGGACCGATCGGAGGCATTAACCCCTCCGGCGCTGCTGTCAAAGGCGCCGGAGGCGCCATTTTCCCGGCGGCGCATGGGCGCCGCCATTTTGGCAGAGATCGCCGGCTCCTGGAGCATGCTCCAGGGCCGACGTCACGTTGCCATGACAGCCGGGAGCCTTGTTAAAGGCTCCCAGCCGGTCTGCAAATTCTCTCTTTTGCAGGCTGGTCTATGCAGCCTGCAAAAGAGATGATGATTTTTTGCAATGCATTGCAATGCATTAGCATTGTAATGCATTGCATTAGTGATCAGACCCCCTGGGGTTCAACACCCCTAGGGGGTCTAATAAATGCAAAACAAAAATTTAAAAAAAAAGTAAAAAAAAATATAAAAAAATATAAAAAGTATTAAAAGTTCAAATCACCCCCCTTTCCCTAGAACAAATATAAAAGTAGTTAAAAACTGTGAAACATATACATGTTAGGTATCCCCGCGTCCGAAATCGCCCACTCTACAAATCTATAAAAATATTTTTCCTGTTCGGTAAACGCCGTAGCAGGAAAAATAGTCAAAAGTGCCAAACCGCCGTTTTTTCACTGTTTTGATTCTGATAAAAATTTGAATAAAAAGTGATCAAAGCAATAACATTTCCCGAAAATGGTAGAACTAAAAAGTACACCCAGCCCCGCAAAAAAAGACGCCCTATGCATCCCCGTACACTTACGTATAAAAAAGTTACGGCCGTCGGAATATGGCGACTTTTAGAAAAAAATTTTTTTAACACAGTTTTGGAATTTTTTTTAGGGGTCAAAATGTAAATAAAACCATATAAATTTAGTATCCCTGGAACCGTACCGAAACACAGAATATAGGGGACATGTCATTTTGGCTGCACAGTGAACGCCGTAAAACCAAAGCCCGTAAGAAAGTCGCAGAAATGCATTTTTTCTTCAAATCCACCCCATTCTGAATTTTTTTCCTGCTTCCCAGTACATTATATAGAATAATTAATGGTGGCATCATGAAGAAAAAATTGTCCCGCAAAAATTAAGACCTCATATGACTCTGGGAGCGCAGAAATAAAAAAGTTATGGGGTTTAGAAGGAGGGGAGTCAAAAACGAAAAACGAAAATCAAAAAATGCCATCGGCGGGAAGGGGTTAATGAATCCGCCATCACCACTTCCTGGGGCAGAGAGTTCCAGAGCCTTGTTGATCTTACTGTGAAGAATCCCCTTCTATGTTTCTGGTGAAACTTTCTCTCCTCCAGACATAGGGGATGTCCTCTTGTCACTGTCATTGGCCTAGGAGTAAAAAGATAATTAGAAAGTTCTTTGTATTGTCCCTTCAAGTATTTGTACATTGTTATTAGATCTCCCCGTAGACGTCTTTTCTCTAAACTGAATAACCCCAAGTTTATTAATCTACCGTTGTACTCCAATCCATCCATTCCCCTTAAAATCTTGGCTGCTCTTCTCTTAATTAATTATATGTCTTAATAGGGCAGAAAATAAAGTCCTTGTTTGACAGGACAGCCTAGGGAACCTGCCATGTTGAATATGGTCTTAACATAGGCAGCATGGTATAGAGCAGGTGGACTTGAACAGATATATAGTTTTGTGAAGATTCAGTATAAATTGCATATCATTAATTTGTATCTCTATGATTAGGAGTCCAGTGGGCAGTCCTATGAATATCCAAAGCATACAGATATAGCTGTCAATGGATAGGACCGCCCACTGGACTCCAAAGCATACAAACAGCAGGGATTCAAATGAATGAAATGCAAATATGTTCCCACAAAACTATATATCAATGTGCTCAACTTCTCCTGATCTATGACATGCTGATGATATACATGAGCACATGATGGGTTCCGTCTAAGACTGTTTACTTAAAGTTATATTATTTCTTATACTCACCAATAAATTCTCTAATACTAAGTCTTTCGCTCCACTTAATGTTTAGTCTCATTATCAAGGCCTTCTTTTCCTGCTACATTAGTTGTAAGCAAGGACCCTCCTCCACCACCATCACCACCATGCCGCCTCCAGCAATTATACTTCTGATTAAAGGGATAAGTTACAAGGAAAAATAACACTCAGATTATTCTACTTGCAAATACTTACAAAAACTTCAAGGATTTTTAACATGTCTTAAGCAATGTGAGTTTGGAAGTTAGAATACAGGCAGACTTTACCTTTAAAGTGATTGGTTAACAGCAGAGCGAAGAAATCACTGAAAATTCCTGAGATTTCTGTTGTTAAGGGCATAATACAGAAACCTCCCCCTGTCACAACTATTACAGCAAGATTTATAGAGGTCACAGTCATAAGGGATTTTTCACGTGCCTCAAGTCTTCAAGATGAGACACAAATCACAGTTTTGTCCCCGAGTTCCATTTGCAAAAGATGTTGTAACTATAATGTTTTGCAGCTACATTTCAACCCTTATGTATTGTTTATAGTATTTATCGCCCCTTATTGTGAAGAGACGTCTTATGGGCCCCCTAAGGCTTCTGCACAATCTACACCTCCTCGAGTTATGCCGTTGCATAAAATAATGGTGTCACAATATAAGAGGGAAATACAGATCTCTGGTATAAAGATATAATATCATTGTATAATTATGTACAAGCTTGTAAAAGTCTGCTTCATGAACCAAACAGGGTCACTGCTTACAGTTAAAGGAAATGTAATTTCATCACAGAGCTTGGAAGCATTCCTTTACTGTCCAAACTGTAAAATTATGTAACATGCTCCCGCAGGATTTGGTGATGGCGAGACATCTTCCTTATACAAAACAGTATACAGGACTACTGGTACTGATGTAGATTGTTAATCCAGGGATCTGTCTCATTGCCTGCAGGGGGTCATCCTCAGGCCCCATGCGCAGGTAATTGTTTATAGTATATTGTTTTCAATTACGGATAGTATGCAGATCCATTTCTAAGGCCTCATAAACACATCCATAGTGTTTACTGATCAGCATCTGGGATGTAGAAATCAGAAAACATTAAAGAGGACCTTTCATCAGATTGGGCACAGGCAGTTCTATATACTGCTGGAAAGCTGACAGTGAGCTGAATTCAGCGCACTGTCGGCTTTCCCGATCTGTGCCCCGGGTAAAGCGCTATCGGTCCCAGTACCGTAGCGCTTTACAGTCAGGAGGGCGTTTCTGACAGTTAGCCAGGGACGCCCTTCTACCCAGCAGCACCTATCGCGCTGTACTGTGGAGCGGGGAGGAACACCCCCTCCCGCTCCTGATAATACTCGTCTATGGACGAGCTGTGTGAGCAGAGGGAGGGGGCGTTCCTCCCCGCTCA
This sequence comes from Leptodactylus fuscus, assembly GCF_031893055.1. NCBI lineage: Eukaryota > Metazoa > Chordata > Amphibia > Anura > Leptodactylidae > Leptodactylus > Leptodactylus fuscus. The sequence goes on from NC_134265.1 coordinate 309,686,030, forward strand.
CACTGTACAGTGCTATAGGTGCTGCTGGGCAGAAGGGCGTCCCTGGCTAACTGTAAGAAACACCCTTCTGACTATAAAGCGCGACGGTACTGGGACCGATAGCGCTTTACCCGGGGCACAGATTGGGAAAGCCGACAGTGCGCTGAATTCAGCGCACTGTCAGCTTTCCAGCAGTGTATAGAACTGCATGTGCCCAATCTGATGAAAGGTCCTCTTTAAGCAAGTCCTATTTCTGTCTGCATTTGCAGCACAGACTCACCCATACAGGTGTAGGGGATCATAGAAGTCTTTTTGTGGATCTGTGATCATGAGTCACATACTGATACAATGCGGATCTGTTTTTGCAAACAGTAAAAACCACTACGGTCATGTGCTTGTAGCTTCAAGAAGGAATTTATTCCACTTACTGGTGAATTCAGCCTGTGCCATTAACAGAGTAATTTTTCCTTCCTCTGGAAACAACTGAAGTTGATAGATCTAGCATGTTTTTCTACCCACTAACTGTGTAACTATACAACTTTTGGGGGATATTGTGTCTCTTTACAGAGATCTAACTGTAGTAGGGAGGATCACATGCTCCGTGGGAAAAATATGCAAATAAAATGCTTGTTTGGGACTGTGATATTGATCTCCGCTTCCTCTTCTCAGGCCAGTGACTTCCCATATATTGTTCACATGGCCAGGCTGCAACACAATCTCATTCAAATGAATGGGGATAGGGTGCAATACTAAGCACAGCCACTATACAATGTACGGCACTGTGCTTGGTAAGTAATGATCAAGATTATAGTTTAGAACAGACCTGGGCATTGTACGGCCCGTGGGCCACATCTGGCCCTCTAACTATCTCTGACGGCCTGTGTGAGATCGTTGTACAAGAGTGTTCCCCTGCACTCAGAAAGCGTTCCCTTGTGCTCTGAGCACAGCGTTGTCATCCATCCAGCGCCACCTTTCTTCTGCTCCATCGGCCATTCTCCACCTCTTCTTACATGAAACCACCACAAAATGGCTGACGGACATGCACAGTCGGCTGTTCTGTTGGCCATTTTGTGGTTGTCTTTGACCAGCATCCCTTTAACTTATTCTGGCCCTCTAAAACCATTCCAGTTTCTCATGTGGCCCCTAAATTAAAAAGTAATTGCCCACCCCTGGTCTAGAACAATACTTTAACTCACCTCCCTGTCACTGGATGGAGTTTCTTTCTTGCATATGAAAGCAAATATGCATGTATACAGCTAAGGGGCTGTTGGCAGGGGTGTACGTTAGGAGACTGTTATTAGTTACGAACCACCTGCTTGTAGTCCCTCTGCCCCACAACCACATAATGGCCATCACCAATACTTTCCTTTTGCACTGGGAACATGGTGATGCATCAAAGTTCCCATGGCTGGCAGTGGCACAGCAAAAGAGTAGCTGTAGATCTGGAAGGGCCAGTCTTTGTTACTGCTATTGACCCTTATCTTTAAATGGACCACCTTTCCAAAAGACCATTTTTTACTGAACAATTGGGCTCTCTAGATGTTTCCATGCAGCTTCCTCCAGAAATTTGCTTTTATGATATTTTTTGTATTAGGGTGCATTCACACTGAGTAAACGCTAGCTTATTCTGAACGTAAAACACGTTCAGAATAAGCGGCGTCTAAAGCAGCTCCATTCATTTCTATGGGAGCGGGGATACGAGCGCTCCCCATAGAAATGAATGGGCTGCTTCTTTCACTCCGTGCAGTCCCATTGAAGTGAATGGGGAGTGCCGGCGTATACGGCAAGCTCTGCTCATGCCGGAGCGTACACGCCGGCACTCCCCATTCACTTCAATGGGACTGCACGGAGTGAAAGAAGCAGCCCATTCATTTCTATGGGGAGCGCTCGTATCCCCGCTCCCATAGAAATGAATGGAGCTGCTTTAGACGCCGCTTATTCTGAACGTGTTTTACGTTCAGAATAAGCTAGTGTTTACTCAGTGTGAATTCACCCTTACTGTATTTTTAGGTTACGGTAAAATTAAAGTGAAGTTCTTGTTCAGAGGCTCTGTAATAATTATTCTATCAGCAATTTCCTTAGAAATTGTTTCTATAATGCATCGATTAATTTGCAAGAGGGAATAATTATAATAATAAGCCCTCTACAGCAACTCAATTCCTTCAATAGAGTTCTCCAGGAGCAATGTCATTCAGTACATCCTGACAGCTCCTAGGAGATCTCTATTGATGGGATGCCACTATTCTGCTGACAGCATTGGCAGGGACATTTCCTAGAGTCTTAGTTATTATGGGTAGTCCGTCCTTTAGCATTTAGGAATTGTTAAAATGCTAATTTTTATGTAATTGATAAACTACAATGAATGTTTCTTTCAGTGTCAGCTGTCAAACCTGGACAGTCCTGATATATGGTTGTCACAGAGGAGTTATCCCTCACTTGGCACTAGACAGAGCAAGAAAATATAAGGCAGTGATGGTGAACCTTTTAGAGACAGAGTGCCCAAACTGCAACCCAAAACCCACTAATTTATCACAAAGTGCCAACATGGCAATTTAACCTTAATAATGTGCGGATCCACAATTGTACACAATTACAGACTTGCAAAATATGGTCATACGAATGGGGCTTTATAGAGATTTCTGCTCTACTGTGACCCCCACACAGTACAATCTGCTTCACAGCACAGTGACCCCCACACAGTACAATTTGCTCCACAGTGGCCCCCACATACGGTAGTATAATCTGTTCCACGATTGGGTGCCCAAAGAGAGGGCTCCGAATGCCACCTCTGGCACCCATGCCATAAGATCGTCATCACGAATAAAAGGGCTGCTTCTTCTTCACAAGCCATGTGGCATCATGTTCATTGGTCACATGGCCTGTTTGCAGCTCAGTTTCATTCAATTGGATGGTGCTGAGCTGTAATACTGAGCACTATACAATGTACAGCTGTGTACTTGGTAAATAGTGAAGAGACTGCAGACACTCTTCTTTAGGCTCTGTTCCCACGGAGTAACGCGCCGCTCATTCTGACACGTAAACACGTGTCAGAGTGAGCACAGTAAAACAGAATCTCATTGACTTTAATGGGTTTGGACTTACGCGCGCTAGCCATTGAACTCAATGGGAGGCTTTTTACCTATTGCTTTCAATGTGATACGCACGTATCACATTGAAAGCAATAGGTAAAAAAGCCTCCCATTGAGCTTAATGGGTAGCGCGCGTAAGACCGAACCCATTGAAGTCAATGGGATCTGTTTTGAAGCGCCTCACTCTGACACGTGTTTACGTGTCAGAATGAGCGGCACATTACTCCGTGGGAACGGAGCCTTACACTGTAGTCTCTTCAGACAGCTGATCTGATACAGATGACCTATCCTAAGGAGAGCTTATCAATAGTTTAGTCTCATATAAAACCTTTAATTTAGCAAATTATTATGACACTATTTCCCTCATTAAATGTTTTTAGGTACTTCTAATAACAAAATTACCCTATATTGGTGAAGAACTTCCTTAAGCTTCAGAGGATGATTTTCTAAAGTACATAAGTTTCATTGTCTTGACAGATCCGAGTTTGGCTCCATCCTGTTCAATCAGGTGTGGCAGACCGAGCACAGGATTCCTTCACATCTGATTAGATAAGTCTGAGGCAAGCAGATCTGACAAGCTTGACAAGGTGTTAAGGTATTATTTTTCTAAACCACGCCTTTTAAAGCTTCTGGATGTTGTCATTGCAACTAAGTTGTTATAAATCTGCCTCACAATATGCATCATGTCTATAAGGACAAGTGAATGTGGATAAAATCAATCACCTTTACTAATTAAGGTCCCCGGGATGATCATCCAGGACTGTATGTCTACACAGGGTTAACTATACTTCAATAGCCAATATTGAAAACCTTTGTATATTCAGTGGGGACATTTCTATTTCTCAAATAAACCTACAACAAAATAAAAATATCCTACTATGTGTAGGTTAGAACGTGTCCAGTCAAATTTAAAGGGTACCTGAGTTTCCAAATATATACAGAGTTTTGCTGGTCAGTCTGTTCTATAAGTCTTCATACATGGTGTTACATTATGGCTGCAGCCCATTTTACATTTCTCCCTGAGACACGAGTCATGTACAATAAGGAGCAGTCTGCCCCCATTCCCACCACCCCATCAATTACTACTTATACTACTGGTCATACATAATTCATTTTTATTTATATAGCGCCAACATATTTTGCAGCACTGTACAATTTGTAGGCTTCAAGTACAGACAAAAAGATACATTACAAAGAAATAGTCACTTCACACATATAATTCTGACAGGAGCAAATGTAAACTAGAAAATAAATAGTTAAGAAAAGCCCAAGTCACTATAATGTAGGATATCCAGCATCAATGAACTGCAAATATAGAGAAAACATGCAGGTATTCATTATAATGGGGTTTCCAGGACTTCAATACTGGTAACCTATCTATAGAACAGGTCATCAACATTAGATTGGTGGGGATCAGATATCTTACGCACGCATTGATCAGCTGTTCAAAGTGACAGAGCTTGTTGTGAGAGTGCCACTTACACTTTTGAAGCCATGTGATGTGAAGTTGATAGGCCACATGGCCAGTATGTAGCCTCTTATTATTCAGCTGCAATACCAACCTAAGGATATGTCATCAATATTTAAGAGTGTACCTGTACCTGTTCTTATTTGACTTTTCAAGATAGGTTACCAAACCTCTGGCCATTATATAACTTTTTTTTTAGATTTTGCTGTCTGCATGCCTCATCTCTAGTTTTCAGTTCTCCCTGAGCTGGTGGGTGAGAACTAGCTGCCATACACTGCACACAGTGAGTAGAGGAGAAGTCTGTTCTGTATCTCTCTCTATCTTTCATTCATTCATAAATAGCTCAAAGATCATTCAGGACATGTATAGTGAAGTACTGACTTGTACTGAGGAAAATAAAATGTTTGATTGCGATAGAAAAATTATTAAGTATAACTGGGTTTCTTGTCTTATCTCCTGCATGTCCATCTCACTACTTTCCCCTCCCCTCTCCATAGACATGAATCATCATGTGACCAGCTTTCTGTCTCGAGGCAGATCGAGCTGGAGCTAGATAGAGACAAATTTTCCAAATGAAAGTTATTTTATCAGAAGGTACAGGAACAAGAATATAGTCCGATAAGAGGAATTTCTCACTGATAAGAGATATCATAAAGTTTCTTACTGTAGCATTGATTGATGTAAAGTTTGTGGAAACCACAGTGTCTATTCTGCCACTAGTATCCAGCTTATCAACCTAGTCCTGCAGATCTAAATTGGTTCAGGTGACCTTAACCAAAACATCTTACCCTTGTGACTCAATACCTCCACTGCTGAGATGTCGCCTTTTTTGGCAATATGTAAATTAGCTCTTTAAAGCAACAACAGCCCTTCCAAAGTGTCAATGCCTTCGTTACATGAAAGATTCCTTTTGCATATACCCAAGTCTCAGCAATGGTGGCAACTATTTACAAGGGCATAACACTGTTTGATTCAGGTGACTCTAACTCATCTATCTGCAGGGCTAGATTGAAATCCTACATTCTGGTAACAGATTCCGTTTAAATCCAGAAAAATCTGTAAACTAAGGGCTGATGTAGCAAAATGCAGTGGAAAACAACACATTGGTAAGGCATTGCTTTTTTTTTTCCATTGAGTGTTTGCTTTGTTTTCTCTGTATCCCCTCCCCCCCCCCTATTAAATATATAGGAAAAGCGCTTGCAATTCCCAAGCTAAAATTCACAGCTTTTTTTCCCTTTAAGGGTGCATGCAGACTACGTAACGCCGGGCGTGTATGAGAGCCGTACACGCCGGCATTACGGCAGACTGCCGAACACTTCCCATTCACTTCAATGGGAGCGCTCGTAAATGCCGCTGTTACGAGCGCTCCCATTGAAGTGAATGGGAAGTGTTCGGCAGTCTGCCGTAATGCCGGCGTGTACGGCTCTCATACACGCCCGGCGTTACGTAGTCTGAATGCACCCTAAATCGATAAAACAAATTCGTATTCGTTTTGCTGGTACTATAAAACGCAGCAATTTTTTCTGCCGTCAAAAACTGTGTTTCAATGGGGGAGTCTTAGCTATAAGCAGTTATATTATATTTTGACAGGGAAATAGCATTGGAAATTTCCCCATTAGACCCTTAAAAAAAAAAAGGATCTGTAGGGGTAGACATATACAATAACCTGCCGTGCAGCTGTCCCAGCAATATTGATAGCTGTAAAGTGTAATAAGGCATGCACAAAAGAGAATGCAAGACCTACATTGATACTATGGGTGGACGGTTCTTACGGGTTATTAGGTGTTGGAGATGAGATCAGTGATCTCCACTTACTACCAATAATGGTATCTGCTGCAATCAAATGATCCGTAGTAATAAGAGGGAAGCAATATCATTGTAATGCATAGAAATGCCTATGTACACCATGGGATTACATCAGGGACCATAAGGCAGCCTTCATGTCACAAAATAGCCGCTGGTTTCTTATGACAGATGTAAGACGCCAATAGCTTCCAGTTACAAATGGTCAAAAATAGTTGACAAGATGAATGATTAAATCTGAACTGGGAACTAGACAGTGTGGTGTCATAAGTAATAAGAGCCAAGTTGTTTTGACGTGTTCATAACACTGCGATCCTAAACACAAAGCTACAATGGCTGAACAACAGAATGGCCCACAGCCAGGTTTTACAAACACTTCCTCAAGAATGTCAAGTATGAAATCTTCCAAGTAATGATCAAGTACAATTAACCGGGAATGTTAAACAATTCTTTGCCACGGGAGAAGAAAATGCGACATTAAGCACAAGAAATTCCCACTGGAGAGAGGTTAAAGATTCAGTAGCGGGCGCCATCTGATATTTTTCACATAGTATGCAGAGATATCGCACAGCTCGGGTTGTCATAGCAGCGGGAATATTTTTATACATTTTTATCCTCCCAAGTAACTCTTCTGCATAAAATGCAAAAAAAACAGAAACCATAACCACAACCTCTTCACAAATGGATGTAAAACATGACGTTAAGCCCTTCTCTTATTCTGTGGTCTAAAATGATGGGTTACTTTACTACTCAATTATAATGTGTAATGCCTAAGTGCAGGATGGGGACAACAATATGACATGGCTACGATTCCAGTGTGGATTATGTTTGTTCTGAGCAGGACATTTTAAAGCTGCAACCCAAATATGGATTTATTTTATACCCAACAGTTAAAGGGAGTCTATCATTGGGATTTTTACATTTTAACTAATCCTATCTTCATGTTGCCTTTAGAAAGGCTATTGTAGCTAGTTTCTTCTTATGCAAATGAGTGTTCATGGAGCACAGGGGGCGCTCCCACTGTGCTCTGAGCACCCCCGCGTCATCGGCCTAGACATGCATCCCCACCCCCTTCTTGATTGTAGTTGAAGCCTCCTTCTCCTCCTATTCTTTGCTTACTCCTTACACGGGCAGGCCTGCTCCTGTAACAAGAAATCCAAGATGGCGCACGGAGCAGGCGCTATACGCTCAGCCACTTCGGCGGGCCTTAGTCTTAAGGAGGGTTCCAGAATTTGTTTTGCTCAGTTCTCCTGTAAAAAGTTAGCAGAAAAGGAGCATGGTTTGCTTATCAAGGAGATGTATGCCAGATTTATCAAATGTGACTTTTCAATAATAAACAAAAATTGTGACAATCTCACTCTAGTTCACATCTGCAACACAGTCTCTGTCACCTTGTCCACCTGAAATCAATGGATGGAAAAGTCTTGCATTCAAAATTCTGTCATCCATCACTTTCAGTTTAAAAGCATAGGATACCTGCCAGACCCCATTATAGGGTTTGTCGGGCTTTGCATGTAGCCTCTATTTTAGTGATCCGCCTGTCCGTTGTTCTGGTCCATTGGAGGAACAAAACAGACAGACAGCCATAGATAAGAATGTAGTCTAACATCTCAGAAGTGTTAAAAATCATCAAGGCTTTGATAAAGTTTGTTGTAGATTACAATAATGCAGACTCCAGCAAAACTGACTTTAGAAGAATCTGTAATGTTATATCAGCATAAATCACCCGTAATGGAAATCTGCAGGCTGATTTCCATATCTGTAAGGAGATGATGATCTCTGCTTTTCTTTATGGATATAGCCACACAAATACGGTTCTATTCATATTAAAGGCCTTATACGCAACAATTATTGGTGGTTTGGAAGCCATTTTGGACTTGACAGACTCCCTCGAACAAAACTCCCTTTCTATTAGAGTATAACAATGATCATGATCTGTAATTTTTGGCAAGCATTGGGTCACCAGATACCAAATGTTTTTATATGTCCAAAGCGTGTAGACAGGTACTTTCTGGCAAACACCATGAGCCTGCTTTACACAATGCATTTTTCTACAGCTGTCAGATATCACATCTATGCACAAGAAACTTATAAATGTCTTACTCACATTTTAGATTTTATAAAGATGTTGTTTTGCCCCACAATGCAATATTTGATGACATTTCACACCATAATTATAGCTCTAATCACATGCTGCAAGTAGCTCTCTGGTTTCCCATCACATACTAAGCAAAATGGGCCAGATTTATTATACTTTGTATGCCAGTTTTCTGCCGTACAAAGGCATAAAAAGTTACAGCTGGAAATTTTTTTTTTACTTTTTAAAATCTGTGCCTTCTTCAGCGCTTTCCCAAAAAGAGGGTGTGGTGAAGGTGTGCAGGGGCAGAGTCATCACCAGATTTACAAACTGGTGTAAATCACTGGCATATAAGCTACCATACATTTCCCCCAGGCTCACAAGGATGGTGACAAGGCGCTGGATCTAAGTCTATGAAGACTAGTGTGAGTAACTCCAGTCTTCATAAAACTGCCCCAATGTGTGTATTTATCCCTGGCATTTGTAAACTATAGTAATAAGAGTGACATGCTTGAACACATAAGGCCCGATTCACGTCTGCGTTTGGTATTCCCCCCCCCCCGAACGGAATACCGAACGCATTAAAAGAGCGGTTAGCAATGAAAGCACACGGACCCCATAGATTATAATAGGGTGCGTTCGGTGTCCGCACGTATCATGTAGTGCTTAGACTGTCATGCACGGATCTTCAACTAGAAGTATAACATATAGAAGCATTGTATTTTATAATTTAGGGTGGTCAGACTCTGCAAAACATAATTAAAAGCAGGTCTTATACATATGGATATAAGTGGGGAGGGTATGGAGGTGATAATAAAAGTTTTAGTACATTTCTCTTGTTCTATACCATAACATGGCAAACAATAGACTGTTTTTAGGGCTGATGTACAATTATGTCATTGCTTGTATCTCCTGATTTATAACAGCTATTGCCAATAGCAATCATTGGAACTAATGCAGAGAGAATGTGTAACTCTTGCCAATAGTAACTATATGAACTATTGCAGAAAGTATATGTAACCATTGGCAATAGCAACTATAAGTAGTAGTGCAGAAGGTACATGTGGCCATTGCCAATAGCAACCATAAGGACAAGTGCAGAGAAAAGTGTAGCCATTGCCAATAGCAAACATGACAACTAAAGCAGAGAGTACATGTGGCCATTGTCAATAGCAGAACTAGTGCAGATAGTACATGGAGCTATTGGTAATAGTAACCAGGGCCGCCGATAGGCCAGTATTACTGCTACTGGCGTATTACTGCCCGGCCAAATTGAAAAATGGGGGGGGGGGGGGTTTGGACCGCCACCGTGTGCCAGCCCCCTGGCGCCCGCAGCAGTCATTGTGTGTCCGATTTCAACTCAGATCTGCGTCCAGAGAGAAGGGACATGAATCTGGGGGCAAAGATGGAGGGGGGACATGAATCTGGGGGCAGAGATGGAGGGGGGACATGAATCTGGGGGCAGAGATGGAGGGGGGACATGAATCTGGGCGCAGAGATGGGGGGACATGAAACTGGGGGCAGAGATGGGGGGACATGAAACTGGGGACAGAGATGGGGGGACATATAATTTACAGGTGACTGTAGGGGGATTATACTGTGTGCGGGCACATGAAAAATTAATGAGAATGGGCGGAGTCAACATAAAAAAGGGCGGGGCTAAATGGACAATGGAACAATGGACAATGGAATGGGTACAGTGGACAATGGAAAGATGTTAGAAGGTGGATGGGGGGGATTGTTGGGGCAACGGGTGTGCGGCACTGCGGAGAGGGAACTGGGGCAATAATATATAATATGTAAGTTTTTAGCTGGAGAACTACAAAGCACACAATACCTCCAAAGGTATGTGTGCTTTGTATTAATAATGATGTAGGCGGCTATGCTACTAGCATAGCAGCCTGTTTGGGGGTGGGACGTTCACTTTAAAGGAGTGTTCACATTGCGTTTTTGGCCTTCCTTGCTGGGATACGTTGGTATCCAGCCACAATCAGCTACCCACTTATCCCTGCACAGGATACCCCCCTTCTTTTTAATGGCCAGTTTTTCGTGCAGGGATAAGTTGACAGCTGATTCTGACTGGTTACCAACGTATCCTGGCAAGGGAAGCCAAAAACGCAATGTGAAAAAGCCCTGAGGATTTATTAAGAGGGCTCTTATAGATGGTGTTGGCTCTCTATAGGCGCTGTCACACGTAGCAGATTTTACCTGCAAATAGAATCTGATTAAGCCTTGTAAATTCTGCTAAGTAAAGGTAAATTTAATACATAATTGGTATGTCGCAAAATAAAGTAGTTTTAAAATGGCGGGGGGGGGGGGGGGGCAGACACCTAGGCTGTATGGGGCCCCAAAATTCCTGATGGCGGCCCTGATAGTAACCGTAAGGACTAGTGCAGATAGTACATGTAGCTATTGGTAATAGTAACCATAAGGACTAGTGCAGATAGTACATGTAGCTATTGGTAATAGTAACCGTAAGGACTAGTGCAGATAGTACATGTAGCTATTGGTAATAGTAACCATAAGGACTAGTGCAGATAGTACATGTAGCTATTGGTAATAGTAACCATAAGGACTAGTGCAGATAGTACATGTAGCTATTGGTAATAGTAACCGTAAGGACTAGTGCAGATAGTACATGTAGCTATTGGTAATAGTAACCATAAGGACTATTAGTGCAGATAGTACATGTAGCTATTGGTAATAGTAACCATAAGGACTAGTGCAGATAGTACATGTAGCTATTGGTAATAGTAACCGTAAGGACTAGTGCAGATAGTACATGTAGCTATTGGTAATAGTAACCGTAAGGACTAGTGCAGATAGTACATGTAGCTATTGGTAATAGTAACCGTAAGGACTAGTGCAGATAGTACATGTAGCTATTGGTAATAGTAACCGTAAGGACTAGTGCAGATAGTACATGTAGCTATTGGTAATAGTAACCGTAAGGACTAGTGCAGATAGTACATGTAGCTATTGGTAATAGTAACCATAAGGACTAGTGCAGATGGTACATGTAGATATTGGTAATAGTAACCATAAGGACTAGTGCAGATAGTACATGTAGCTATTGGTAATAGTAACCATAAGGACTAGTGCAGATGGTACATGTTATTGGCAATAACTGCTCAGATCACAACTTTTCTATTTCCAGGGCTGTTATACCTGGGATGTGACTGCTGCTATAGGGGTATGTGCTGCCCTTGTGTATTGCCCCTGCCAGTGACAGGTATGCTGCCCTCATGGTGTAAGCAGCAGGCTGGCATGTTGTGGTGTGATAGGTAGACCTTGGAGAGAGAGGAAGAAAGGGAGGTCTCTGTACACACACTGCATTCAGTGCACACACAGCCGCCTGGCGAGGCTGCAAATAGCTCCGTGCTCTGAGAACAGCAGCAGCTGAGCCTCCATCTCCCCGGACTGACTGACTGCCTGCCTGCCGGGCTGCCCTGCTTCCTGCCCTTCACCTGGCCCAGCCTCATTGCTGCACACTTGTTGTTGGTGGAAACACAGAGTGCACAGGCTGGGACTGTACCTGAGCTGTACAGAGGGCGGCAATGCTGAGGAGGGAGAGTACAGGAGAGCAACACTAGTCACTGAGGTAAACTAGAGCAACAGCAGTGCCTGGCACAGAGGACCTGCTGAAGGTACATGTCAGAGTTATACCTGGGTCACACCAGCACCTGGCTCCATAGAAACACTACAACACCTGTACCTGACAACAGTAACTCTGGGACCGGACTCCTCACCCAGAGCTGCAGAGACCATTGCCTGGGACAGCCGTAACTCTGGGACCTCACCAGGACCTGCACCTGAGGTAACCCTGGAGCCAGACAGCAATACACTACATAAGTCCTACAAATGTGAGCGCGGCTTCAGTACCTGGTAGTAACACCGTCACCTGAGCCGCCTGGTCAACAACACCTGGACATGATAACACCTGAGCAATACTAGTGCCTGGACGTGAGGGTGCTGGAGCCCTGGACATACCTGCCTGGTGGGTACACCTCTGTCACAGTCTGTTATGTTACCTGATACATAATGCATGCTGCCTGACTAATATTTATTCTGGGTGAATATTTTTTATTTATTTATTGTCACTACTTGACACATTTATGATTTGTAGCCTATAGTAAAGTAGCGATCGCGTTTATGAGAACCTCCGACTGACTGCGCCATCATTTATACAGTAATTTGACCTTTCGAAGGTCAAGGTTATATTCTGCATTGACATTGTGACATTGATCAATGTGATCTGTTGATTTCTTATACCTGTCATTGTTACTTAACACACAAGAAACCTCTTCTATCGTGCCCTCAATTTTTAAGTGTCATGTGACAGTGCAGACTACTGAATACAGACCGATAACAAAAGTGACATTATTGATGCCTGACCTCATTGCAGGGTGAATGTTATCAGTTATGATGCGGCTGTAGCATTGGGGCGCTATTATTTACGTGTTTAGTGACAATCATGGAGCGGTGATGGACGTTCATGGACTACTTTCCGGCATTACCTTTCCTGTCTAGTCAACTGAACACTAAATAAGGGTATATTCCAATCTGCATTGGAGGCTCCGTTCAGTGGGATCCCTTGGGATCCAGTGTTGTCCATTATAGAATAGATCTGTGTTTATGGTTTAATCCATTGTTATGTACAACGGAAGAGATTAAACAATGTAGATGTGAACATACCCTAATGCAGGATATATGCAATGATATCTGACATACCATGAAAGGTCTAAGCTTATATATATTTGCACATTTATATCCACTGTCCTGTTCACAACCTTGTTGTTAATCTGTTTTGTCGTAGTAGAAGAAGAGGGTTAATGTACTAACTTATATGGATTGAACAAATCTGATTTTATTTTAAACTAATTGATAGTTTGACACTAGGTTCACACTAGTGCCTGGACTCCGTTCTGAGCTTTCTGTCTTCTGCATGCAGAAGACTGAAACCTGTCAGACTGGGTCCGGCCGTGTGCGCCGGTGAGCGTTTTATGCTCTCCGTCACGAAACCGTTTTTTTTAAACCGGACACAGAGTACTGATTGTCCGACTCTGTGTCCGATTTAAAAAAAAAAACGGTTTTGCGGCGGAGAGCATAAAACGCTTACCGGCGCTCACGGACGGACATCTTTCAAACCCATTCAAATGTTTTCCGGAAAGTAGTAAAGCTGATAATGGACTTTGATGTTTGGGAGACTTCAAGACCCCTGTGTCATGTGATGTGAGGCAGTGTTCAGACCCTTGGGTCACTCTGGCCCCCTCCGTCCACCATCTCTCAGCTAATTAGTTACCTGTGAGATTCGGAAAGGATGGATGCATGACCCAGGGTTTGCAATGTCACCAGAACCCCTCTGGGTTCTGAGGTTCCTGGGAGCAGGTAAGTAAATTATTATTTAACCCCTTTAATGTCCGTTGCTCTCATCCATCATAACAGTAGTAAAGTAGAGCATCCTCTGTTTGTTGTCCATCTGAATGATTACAACATGACCAAAGCTTTCTTCCATCATGCTTTTTACTTTTCTGACAGAAGAAAAAGTCAGATCTGTAAACAAGCACGACAGAAAAAAATCTTCATATTTACATTATAGTCAATGGGATTGTCCAAAGACAGAGGGGGAACCTTCTGTATCAGTCACTATTCTACCGTTAATGTCCATTGCTCTCATCCTATGAGAGCGACGAATGTTCGCAACGGTAGTGTGAGCGTTCCCTTATTGTGAATCCCTCAATAACAATTACGGTCCAATAACACATAAATTGTAATACTTTCATGTAAAACAACAGTAAACACAAATATAATTGTTTTCTTACCACCTTATTATATAACTCCACATACAAATCTACTGCAAAAGCCATAAGATAACGACACATGTTAATGACCCTAAGTCATCGTTCACACACTGGCAAGATGCTGCAAAACAAAAAACTCAAAAGTCAGACGGTTTTCGCTATGACGCACATGCAGAAATGACTACAGATCTCCTGCAGTTTTCATCTTTTTCGTTGCAAAGGTTGAAAGCCGCGAGTGAAACCAGCAGCAACTGTTGACCTGCTACAGGTTTAGGCTGAGGCCCCATGTTGCAGCTTTTTTGGTTGCAGATTTTGCTGCTGTTTTTAGAGCCAAAGCCAGGAGTGGATTGAGCAGAAGGTAGAGATATAAGTACTTCTTATATATTTCCCATTCCTTTTTTTCCATAAGGTGCTGGTATTGCTCCCTTCTAATGTGTGATTAGGCTTTCGATTCCTCACAATGCAGCCACTGCCTCCCAGGACAGCAAAGAATCCTAAAGCTTGGGACACTGAGGAAGGGATCCCAGCGGGTACACCTCCATGTACCTGTAAAGATGTGAAGCCTAATCTCTTTAGTTTGGCCACTTTAAGTGGGTGATTGGAGCCCACTGAATAGACTCTGCACACACTCTGGCCTCCCCATATACAGCACATCATCACCTCAGCCCTGCAGCATAAGGTCATTTTATTGAGCATGAAAAAAATAACCTCCACTCCCCTTCTTTGGACAGCATTCGGGGGCAACTACAATTCTGGCTTGTACTTTGAGCCAAAACCAAGAATAGCCACAAAAGAAATGGGAAATATATAGGAAGTTCTTATACTTCTCCCTTTTGCTTAATCCACTTCTGGCTTTGGCTCAAAAAACTGCAACAAAATCTGCAAAAAAAAAAGCTGCGTTTCCGCAATGGGGGGTCTTAGCCTAAGGGTGCATTCACACTGAGTAAACGCTAGCTTATTTTGTAGAGTAAAATTACACTTATAAATTTTGCTATCCCATTGACTTCAATGACTTTTTACAGGCGTATTTTTTACACTTGTATCTTGTATCAAAAATATCATTGAAGTCAATGGGATAGCAAAATTTACAAGTGTAATTTTACTCTACAAAATAAGCTAGCGTTTACTCAGTGTGAATGCACCCTAATACTGTTATAGACCATTATATAGAAGGTGCAAACCTGTCTTGGGTAGGGAAACTGTATATGGCCATCTCCTGTTACCGACCTAAGGTGGCCAAACTAAAGAGATTAGCCTTCACATACAGGGTCACAGAGGTTTACCTGCTGGATCTCTTCCTGCCTTTTCCTAGCTTTAAAGGGGCTCTATCAGCAAAATCATGCTGATAGAGCCCCACATATGCGTGAATAGCCTTTAAAAAGGCTATTCAGGCACCGTAAATGTTATATTAAATTACCTGTTATCTTAAACTCCCCCCCCAGTTTTAAAATAAATCCCTTAAAATTCAGGGTGCGCCGTCTTCTTCATCCACGTCTCTTCTTCCTCCGATGTCCTCCGGTCCCGTCCTCCTCCGGCGCTCGCGAACTGACACTATAAAAAAATATGGCCTGGGCGCCTGCGCAGTAGCCGTAGTAGAAGCCGAATGCTACTGCGCATGCGCACAGGCCATTTTTTTATATCAGTGTCAGTTCGTGAGCGTCGAAGGAGGACGGGACCGGAGGACATCAGAGGAAGAGGAGGCGTGGATGAAGAAGAAGACACACCCTGAATGCCCGCCCATCGTGCACGATGTGTAAGTAGAGCACATTCTTTTTTAGGTTATTATTTTAAAACTGGGGGTAGTTTAATATAACTTTTACGGTGCCTGAATAGCCTTTTTAAAGACTATGCACGCATATGTGGGGCTCTATCAGCATGATTTTGCTGATAGAGCCCCTTTAAGGTTTTTTGCTTTACTGGAGTTTACCTATTTTATTGGGTTCCCAGTGCCCCTTTCTGTATATTTTGATTGCTGGGTGTTCAGTTCCACTAAACCCTGCCTATCAGGCGGCAAAAGACATAATGGGAAGGTGGTTAATTAAGACTGGATTTAATTACATTGTCGCTAATAACTGATTTGTGACAACTTTACACCACAAAAGTGTAGAAGAGGATTTGATGAATCGCCCCACTGCATTTCTATCAAATTTGACAGCTGAAGCCTTGTCGTTTTTTTTGTTTGTTTGCTTGTTTTAATATTTTGCAGCTGTTTGAGCCAAAGTCAGGAGTGAATTTAGCAGAAAAGAGAAACCTAAGAGCTTCCTATATATTTCCCCTTCCAGTTGAAGCCACTTTTGGCTTTGGCTCAAAAAACCTCAGCAAAATCTGCAACATAAAAAGCAACTTTTCTGCAATGTGGCTCCTAGGCTATACCTATCAGGGATACTGCAGAAATTAGACACATGACCCCAGTATGTAGCATAAACGCAAGTAGCAAGTTTTTGAATACATGTTATGCTAGGTTCACACTAAAATTCAGGTTTCCATTCTTTGGTTTTGCTTGGGGACCCAAAAAACTGAAACCCTATCTGCCTAAAAGTGGTAACCTGCAGACCCTATAGGCTATAATGGGGTCCACTTGGTTTCTACCCAGTCTCCGACAATATTATACTGAAATTAGCTGAATGGGGGACAGAGTTCCCGAATAGAGATGAGTGAACACTGTTCGGATCAGCCGAACTTTGCACGTACTTTGCCAGTGGCCGCGCCAGGTGCTTCCATTCATTTCTATGGGAGTGTGCTGTTTGGAACGGCTGATACGAACAGTATTCGCTCATCTCTATTCCCGAACACTAGAGTAACTGACTATCCAGAGTGTATTTTTAAAGGGTACTAGAGGTTTTTTTTTTTTTTTTACAAACAATTTAAATATCTGTTCTATGACTGTATAAGCTTTCATACATGGTGTGCTATCACTTTTTCTGTTTCTGCTAATAATCACATTATGGCTGAAGCATATTTTACATTTCTCCTTAAGACAGAAGGCGTGTACCATAAGCAGCAGTCTACCCCCTCCCCTGTCCATTACTACAACTACTACTGGTTTTACATTTAATTCTGCCAGGAGTAACTGTAAAATAGCAAACAGATAGATAAGAAAAGCCAAGTGAGCATAACATTGATCCAGGAACACTGAACTGCAAATATAGTACAAATACATGCAGGCATAATGCAGCAAAACAGTTCCCTGATGCAAAAAAAAAGCAATTTATGAGCACAGTCCAGAAAACTGCTGTATACTTGGAATGGGGTGACCAAGGAAAACCATTCAGAAAATAGGGATTCTGGATGTAAACAATTCGTCCACAAAAGGGGTCAAAGGAGGACATCAAGAATCATTGTGACAAACAGGCAGTGCACAGTCAAGAAAATTGTAACTAAGTACATTGATGGTGCTCTAACAATCATATCTAAAAACACAACACTTCATTCCTATACGCAGTTTTGGTGGCATTGCTGTCTAAGGGTGCATTCACACTACTGGTACACTGCCTGATTCTGAACGTTAAAACACGTTCAGAATCAGCGCGTATAAAGCAGTTCCCATTCATTTCAATGGGAGCCGGCATACGAGAACTCCCCATTGAAATGAATGGGCTGCTTTTTTCACTATGAGCGCTCCCATTGAAGTGAATGGGAAGTGCTCGCGTGTACGGCTAGCTCTGCTCATGCCGAGCCGTACACGCGAGCACTTCCCATTCACTTCAATGGGAGCGCTCGTAGTGAAAAAAGCAGCCCATTCATTTCAATGGGGAGCGCTCGTATGCCGGCTCCCATTGAAATGAACGGGAACTGCTTTATACGCGCTGATTCTGAACGTGTTTTAACGTTCAGAATCAGGCAGTGTATCAGTAGTGTGAATGCACCCTAAGGGAAACAGAAGTACAAGAATATAGTGTTTACAACTAGACACTGGCATAAATCTGATGGATCCTGGCACAAAACTGAGCTTCAATTTTTTTGGAATTGCTAAATATGGGCATGGCTTCTCAGAAAAGAAGATATGGCTTAAAGGGGTTTTCCAGGCAAAAAAGTTTTTTTTTAATTGTTTTTTTTTATGTCTGTTAGTGGTATTTCCTCAGGAACGCATCACGGTTCTCCCCGCAGCACTTTGAACATAACGTTCGCAGAATTTTCCTCTGCGAACTTTACCATTATATCTATGGGAAAGCCGCCGGAATTTCCATAGATATAATTAACACGCTGCGATTTCCAAAACTGCACTGGTTTTGGTAAGTACAGCGTATTCGTGCTGTGGATTTTAACACAAAGTGGGCATGGGATTCACATGAATCCCATCCACTTTGCTGTTACTGAATAATGCTGTGGCGTTTCCGGTCCATGGGCCCCTGACCTAACTCTCTCCCCTTACTCCTCCCCCATTCCTCTTTCCCCTCCCATATACCCCCTCCCTGTCTCTGTAACTATCCCATCCTTCCCTACCTAATCAGCCCAACCTCTGACCTATAATATATACTTGCCACTCCATGCTTCCCTCCATCGAGACGGCCCCTTCCCCTCTACTGCTTCCGTACTCCTCCTCAGCAGCAATGAGCCACCTCTACTGCGCATGTGTGGAAGCGCAGTAGAGGAGAATTACAGGCGGCGGTGCGTACAGTGAAGACCACGCGTCGCACAGACAGCATCATTACAGGAGGAGGAGCCATCTCACCGGAAGAAGCCTGAATGGTATTTAAATTGAGTGGATGGGGGGAGAGTAGTAGTGATGATCCAGTTCCGTAAATGGGGAAACGGATCATCACCAGATAATCAGAAAATGGGACTGCCCCAGGGATATGGGTAGCTATACATTTTTTATCATTGACGTTATTTAGAAAGTAGGAGGGGGAGGGTGTTTAGAGTAGTGTAGGGATTTCAAGTTATTCCGGACTACCCCTTTAAGGCTGAGCCCCCACTTTTTTTTTTTTTTTTTGCCAAAGCCAAGAATGGCTACAAACAGGGGCGTAACTACCGTGGTAGCAGCAGTAGCAGCTGCCACAGGGCCCGGGCCATTAGGGGGCCTGGTGACAGCCGCTACCGCTGCGGTTTTTTTTTTTTAAGTCCGTTACGGACCCTATTCACTTGCAGATCCTGGCTGGGCCAGGATCGGCAAGTGACACCGCGGGGCCCGCAGAGGCTATCATTATACTCGGGGGTCTTTGCTGACCCCCAAGTATAATGATCGGCGGACCGGAGAGGTAAGGTAACATAAAAAACAGTGTTACTTACCTCTCCACTATCCTGCCAGGCGTCCGTCATTTGTGTCTGACGTCTCTGACGTCACATGACCCAGGCCAGCTTCCCGGGTCATGTGACGTCTGACGTCATTAAAGCTGGTCAAGAGCGGCGGCCGACAGGAACAGGTAAGCAACTGCCTCTGTTCTTTTAATGGTTTTAATCCCCCGGGTCTCCGATTATTATACTCTGGGGTCTTTTCAGACCCCAGAGTATAATAAATGTTTATAGGTGTCCACAGTGGGACATATGGGGACACTATAGGGGTTAATACTGTGTGCAGGGGCCACTATAGGGGTTAATACTGTGTGTAGGGGACACTATAGGGGTTAATACTGTGTGTAGGGGACACTATAGGAGTTAATACTGTGTGTGCATTGGACACTATAGGGGTTAATACTGTGTGTGCATTGGTCACTATAGGGGTTAATACTGTGTGTGCAGGGGACACTATTGGGGATAATACTGTGTGTGCATTGGACACTATAGGGGTTAATACTGTGTGTGCAGGGGACACTATTGGGGATAATACTGTGTGTACAGGGGACACTATTGGGGATAATACTGTGTGTGCATTGGACACTATAGGGGTTAATACTGTGTGCATTGGACACTATAGGGGTTAATACTGTGTGTGCAGGGGACACTATTGGGGTTAATACTGTGTGCATTGGACACTATAGGGGTTAATACTGTGTGTGCAGGGGACACTATTGGGGATAATACTGTGTGTGCAGGGGACACTATAGGGGTTAATACTGTGTGTGCAGGGGACACTATTGGGGATAATACTGTGTGTGCAGGGGACACTATTGGGGATAATACTGTGTGTGCAGGGGACACTATAGGGGTTAATACTGTGTGTGCATTGGACACTATAGGGGTTAATACTGTGTGTGCAGGGGACACTATTGGGGATAATACTGTGTGTGCAGGGGACACTATTGGGGATAATACTGTGTGTGCAGGGGACACTATTGGGATAATACTGTGTGTGCATTGGACACTATAGGGGTTAATACTGTGTGTGCAGGGGACACTATTGGGGATAATACTGTGTGTGCAGGGGACACTATAGGGGTTAATACTGTGTGTGCAGGAGACACTATTGGGATAATACTGTGTGTGCAGGGGACACTATAGGGGTTAATACTGTGTGTGCAGGGGACACTATAGGGGTTAATACTGTGTGTGCATTGGACACTATAGGGGTTAATACTGTGTGTGCAGGGGACACTATTGGGGATAATACTGTGTGTGCATTGGACACTATTGGGGATAATACTGTGTGTGCATTGGACACTATAGGGGTTAATACTGTGTGTGCAGGGGACACTATTGGGGATAATACTGTGTGTACAGGGGACACTATTGGGGATAATACTGTGTGTGCATTGGACACTATAGGGGTTAATACTGTGTGTGCAGGGGACACTATAGGGGTTAATACTGTGTGTGCAGGGGACACTATTGGGGTTAATACTGTGTGCATTGGACACTATAGGGGTTAATACTGTATGTGCAGGGGACACTATTGGGGATAATACTGTGTGTGCAGGGGACACTATAGGGGTTAATACTGTGTGTGCAGGGGACACTATTGGGGATAATATTGTGTGTGCAGGGGACACTATAGGGGTTAATACTGTGTGTGCAGGGGACACTATTGGGGTTAATACTGTGTGTGCAGGGGACACTATTGGGGATAATACTGTGTGTGCAGGGGACACTATAGGGGTTAATACTGTGTGTGCATTGGACACTATAGGGGTTAATACTGTGTGTGCAGGGGACACTATTGGGGATAATACTGTGTGTGCAGGGGACACTATTGGGGATAATACTGTGTGTGCAGGGGACACTATAGGGGTTAATACTGTGTGTTCAGGGGACACTATTGGGGATAATACTGTGTGTGCAGGGGACACTATAGGGGTTAATACTGTGTGTGCAGGAGACACTATTGGGATAATACTGTGTGCAGGGGACACTATAGGGGTTAATACTGTGTGTGCAGGGGACACTATTGGGGATAATACTATGTGCAGGGGCCACTAATGGACATAATACTGTGTGCAGGGCTTACTAAGGGACATAATAGAGTGCGGAGGAGGGGGTCAGTCGAGGTCTTCGGCATCGGTTTGGGGAGGGGGGCCCCATGTCAAAAGTTCGCCACGGGGCCCCGCCATTCCTAGTTACGCCACTGGCTACAAAGGTAGTGGGAAATACATAGGAAGTTCTACTTCTCCCTTCTGCTCAATCCACTCCTGGACTTGGCTCAAAAAACCGCAGCAAGATCTGCAACAAAAAATGCTGCATTTCCGCAATGTGAGGCCTCAGTCTAAATATGTCAAGGTGTCAAAATAGTGCGGTAAAATTCTGACAAAATCTAGCCCTAGACATAAGAATGTCTGTCTATATTTGTTTCAATGGAGAGAGTGCGACAGACCTCGGCCAGACACTTCTGGCAGTAGCTTACTATCTGGTACAAAGTATCAGACATTTGGAAACACAACGTCATTTTCCTTGACATTTGATGTTAAGGGAGAATCAAGGAGGTTAAAAAAACATTAGATTGTCATTTGGATTCACCGTGTGTGGGCACAATGTTGTCATAGCCGCCATGAAAACTTCCTACAAGGTACAGTAGGATTTCAGTGGTTACTTGTATTTATAGTTTACTGATGTACAAGAATAAACCTAGAGACTTTCTTGTGACAAGAGCAGACCTTCTTCAGCTATGTCATAACCTAACCTTATGACCTTCACTGTGTATACTGCGTTGTAAGATGTACAACTCCATGGTCTTGTCTTGTAAAAAAAAAAAAAAAAAGCATTCTGTAGTGCACAGCAATATCTGGTATCACTATCTACTTGAGTCATCCCAAATTATTATAGGTTGGAATCCCTTCTGAAGACAGGAGACGCCGAGCCTCATTTAGGACGTCTTCCTTTTATAGCCACCTGTCCACCTTGTATTTCCTCTGTCGTATAGAAAATGTAATGAAATGCTTGAAAGACGTTAAACTGCAGGGTGATTTATAGGCGAAAGGCCAAGTAATGATGTCTAGACTCAAGTGAGTGAAGTACTACTATCTACTATAAGTAAGCACAGACTAACTCTGCTGACATTGTGGAGACAAAGCAATAGAAGAAGAAATGATGTATGACAGCGTGTTGTATTTAACCAATCTCTTCCATAATAATTGATATATCTGCATGAAATATATAAACGCTTATATCCCACATGGTGAACGCCATAATAAAAATCACTGTTTCTTGATCACCTAGCCCTTCTAAAATGGAACAAAGTGATTAAAAAAAAGTTGTATATACCCCCAAATGGTGCAAATAAAAGCAGCTCCCCCCACAAAAAAACAAGCCCTACCACAGCTCTATAGACCGAAGACTTAGTTTTCTAATCTAGAATAAAAGGGTTTCCATCCATTTGGGTAACACAAGCTAACTTACATTTAAATGAGGTATGTTATTTAGCATTTTGCACTGGATGGCGGGTCCTCTTTAAGATTCTGCTAGTCACTCCAAACAAAGGATATCACCGAGCTGAAGTTCTCCTGGTGTCTGTAGTTCATTGTGATCATGTGGTGCAGTGTGCAGTTTTATCGTATTGTCAGTCATCGAAGTGATACCATACAAGGACAAGGTAAACCTGTCTGGTGGATGGAGAGTAGTGTCACAATAGCTGTTAAAGCGCTTCAAGCGACCCTCCAGGACCTCTCTCACTAAAGCTTATGTGCCTGCAGTGGACGTGGTTACTTTTCCTCTGCTACTTGACTAGTAGCAGCCTGCATGCTCTCCCGCTCTATAGCACCAGCTTCCAGTGCCTAGAGGCTGCTGCAACAGTTGATCTGTGTGGGGTTTGGGGGTCGGACCCCCACAGATCATATATTGGTGACCTTTCCTGGTGATTAGTAATCAATATAAAACTCATTTTGGGGCTGAAAACCCTCTTTTAAGTTTTGATGGGGTTAAGGACCCCCTCTCCAAGATGGTGCAGAATTCTCATAGAAAATCTACAAATCGCTGCTGGCGATGCGATATCGGACACGGTGGTCCGGTTGCAGATTTTTAAAGATTTTTCTTCTTTTGACTCTCCTGTGGCACATAAAACTACATGTAAAAGCCACAATTGTACTTTAATACAGTAGTATTGTACATGTCACTGCAGAATAGTGCTGTAACATTATGACGGTATAACATTAAAATAATGTATTATTTTCTTTTTAGTCCCTGACAACCGATATTATGGAACTCTTCTGTTACACGCTGAATGTAGCGAAACCTGATTTTATGATAGACTTTATTAGTCTGGCTTCTATAATTCCCGAATAGTTTTTAGATTTTCACATGATTGGCCGGGCTTTATTTGGTGCCTTGTGAGGAGCTGGGCTCAAGACGCTTCTCATTTTCCCAGCTGACCATTGCTTTATAAGTACAGTGCAGTGAAGGTCATGGAAGGTAGACACAGGCCATTCATAGCAGCCCATATTCAGCTGCAAGAAAGGAGTCTCATGGGAAACCTGGAATGCCTTTTATTTGCTTCAATTTACCTCTGGGCTTAGAGCAGCAAACAGTAACATTTTGTGCAGGTTTTGGCGACACAGTGATGCCTTTGTAAACTTTCCAAAGGTGGTGTCAAATAGATTGGGAAAATAACTTTAAAAAAAACATAGCCTGTTCTCCTTATCCTTCCTTAATAAGATCCACTCCCACAGAACAGTACAAGCCTTCATCAACCTAGTGACGCATGTATGCCCAAGTGGGTTACCGATGTATTCGCATTTTTGTGTTTTTCTTGGATTTGGCTGTGTGTAAGGGAATGTAATACAGGAAGTTACTTTACACCTGCCCATTACGACTTTATTATATTTAACATGATAACATGCCATGATAAGTATTTTTAATCTTGGATAGTCACTAAGTTCTCTGGCCCTAGGGACCAAACTTGGCTACAAAATCCTTGCACTGTAAAGCCAACCATATACTTAAGATCGCCGTCAACCAAACAGTCAGTTGACAGTCATCTCGCCTGACGCCACCATACACATTCCTGCACATCTTGAAAACCAACTCTGTAATCATTTTCTACCCAAACACCCACCACAGGGGAGAGTTAGGAGGCCCCCATACACATTAGATGGTCAGCCAGGTCAGCTGATACATCTAATGTGAATGGGCTATGTTCACACTTCTGTTTGGGCTTTCCATTTATGCGTTTCTGTCTTAGTATGCAGTTGTATTCTCACCATGGAAAGAGCAAGTTGGAAATTTTGACAAAACTTCAACAGACCCATTAAAGGGGTCTTCCACGACTTTTTAGTTCACGATCTATCCTCCGGATAGGATTTAAAGTGAAGATCTTTGGGGCTCTGACACCTGGATCTCTGTGGATCAGCGGTCTGAGGTGGCACTACGCTGCTTCAGTTTTTCAGGTACTGTGATGTCACATGACCTGATTGCAGCTCAGACCCGAGTTTTGGCCCATACATTGACCCATGATAATATATGGGGCCATAGGATATAGTGGGTCACTGTGCTGGATGTGAAAAACACAGCACACTGACAATGGCACAAGGGTAGTATACATGAGGCCTTAAAAGGAACACACAAGGTATTTTAATTTTAGATTATGCATTTGACAAGGTCTCTTTAAAGGGAGTTTGTCAAGTCTAAACTGCTTTCCAGACCAATAAAAGTGCCATGCAGGGGCCTTTAATAGAAAAGAAAGCAGTTTGCAATCCCCAATCCCTTGTATCCTGACAACCGTGAACCTGTTTTGCAGCTATGGATGGGACTTCCCTAATAACAGGGAGTGAACTGCAAATTATCTAGAAAAGAGACTCCTAGTGGCAGGAACTTTTAGAGACGTTTTTCATGGAAGAAAGTGGAAACATTTTTATAGTGTGGGTTGTTTTTTGTAGTCTTGGACAACCCCTTTTAACTGCTGCCAAAACCAACATAAATGCAATAAAATTATATAAAATTAAGCAATTTGCCTTTGTTAGGAGTTTCATGACCACAAAAGTAAAAAGGCAATTAATGTTTCAACACTCTATTAATTGTTCTGACTTCTTCACCTCAAGTAAAGGGGAATACCTTGTTACTAAAAATCTTCTTTATAACATGAGGCCAGTCATAAAACATATTGTTTAATAGCCTCCATTGGAGATCAGAGGTTAGTCTACGTTGGAGCATTGCTGTACTCGGTTGGTTTAGCAAATTTACAGCTGCGCTTTGTATGATCTGGAAGAAATCCACAGCCCTTATTACTATAATTATATGCGGATCATGTCTGCTGGAAAATGTTCTTCTATTTCCTGACAAACTATAAAAATCACGCCTTGCACCTTTGTGTTCTAACAGAGCAGGCTGTTTCTTAGTAGGTAGCCTTCAGAAATGTATTTACTTTCTCTGTTGTTAGAAACGGCCACACAATAAGGAAACTCATGTATTAAACATGGCATTGTACAAAGCAAACAACACAGGATGAGGCATCTGCAAGTTACATCTACTGTGTTGCCACATAGTGATTTTTGGCGGTGACATATGTCATGTGGACGAAGCTCATAGACTACGCTCAAGTAATGAATGTGAATGTTGTCACATTGCAACACAACGGTTGCAAGAAATCTATCTAGGTGTGGATTTTTTTTCATTTTGTTTTAGCTGTCAGATCTCCCTGGAACAGTCAGATTTACACAAAACACTGAAGGCAGGGGCTCCAAGTAGCGTTTTAGTGTTCCTGAAAAGTGGATGGGATACACATTGCGGAAAAATGCACGCAGCAGTTTCCCTATAGGTAAAATTAATTCATAATGTCTGCAAAGGTTCGGCCGTGGTTTTTCCAGCCCGAAGCTACAATTTACAGAGCCTCAGAAGGCAGATTTTGCTGGGGCCTTAGCCTAAAAATATTGTCCAGTATTAGAAAAACTGCACCAAATCTGTCCTCAGGTTATTTGTGATATTGCAGCTCAGCCCCATTCATGTCAGTGGAGCCGAGTTGTAATGCCAGACATAACCAATGGACAGTTCATAATGTTGATTTCTAGAATAAGGCAGCCATGTTTTTCTAATCTAACCCCTCTACGACCAGCTTTGCCTCTCCAGGGGATTTCTTATCAGTTTTTTGACCAATGCTGTATTGTCTCTGGCAAAGGAATACTGTTTGGTCAATTACTTTGTAACTCTCCAACAGTAATGGTGTCTGGGGCCGTACTTCCCTAGCACCATTTTGGAATAGGCACTGCCAAATAATGGTGTTATACCAGAGAACTACCAGAACTTCTCTAGTAACACATGGCAAATGGAATAGAAAATAAGTGCATGTAATATATTATACATAAAGGGCCCACAGGATGCAATACTGGAAAGCTGACGGACTCTTTCTCTCGTCACTTATCCATGGAGCATTCCTATCAGTGATTGATAGTCATGTCTGTATACACAGTCATACATGCAGAGCTGTCAGTCTCTGATAGGACAGCCTCCATTGGCAGCTTCTAAGCATAGAAAGAAGAATCTAAGTTATACTGAGTCTTGTCCCACTAAATCATATATCTATACAGTAGGGCAAAAAAGTATTTAGTCAGTCACCAATAGTGCAAGTTCCACCACTTAAAAAGATGAGAGGCGTCTGTAATTTACATCATAGGTAGACCTCAACTATGAGAGACAAAATGAGAAAACAAATCCAGAAAATCACATTGTCTGATTTTTGTAAGAATTTATTTGCAAATTATGGTGGAAAATAAGTATTTGGTCAGTAACAAAATTTCATCTCAATACTTTGTTCTATATCCTTTGTTGGCAATGACAGAGGTCAAACGTTTTCTGTAAGTCTTCACAAGGTTGGCACACACTGTTGTTGGTATGTTGGCCCATTCCTCCATGCAGATCTCCTCTAGAGCAGTGATGTTTTGGGGATGTCGCTTGGCAACACGGACTTTCAACTCCCTCCAAAGGTTTTCGATAGGGTTGAGATCTGGAGACTGGCTAGGCCACTCCAGGACCTTGAAATGCTTCTTACAAAGCCACTCCTTCGTTGCCCTGGCGGTGTGCTTTGGATCATTGTCATGTTGAAAGACCCAGCCACATTTCATCTTCAATGCCCTTGCTGATGGAAGGAGGTTTGCACTCAAAATCTCACGATACATGGCCCCATTCATTCTTTCATGTACCCGGATCAGTCGTCCTGGCCCCTTTGCAGAGAAACAGCCCCAAAGCATGATGTTTCCACCCCCATGCTTTACAGTAGGTATGGTGTTTGATGGATGCAACTCAGTATTCCCCTCCAAACACAAAAAGTTGTGTTTCTACCAAACAGTTCCAGTTTGGTTTCATCAGACCATAGGACATTCTCCCAATACTCTTCTGGATCATCCAAATGCTCTCTAGCAAACCTCAGACGGACCCGGACATGTACTGGCTTAAGCAGTGGGACACGTCTGGCACTGCAGGATCTGAGTCCCTGGCGGCGTAGTGTGTTACTGATGGTAGACTTTGTAACATTGGTCCCAGCTCTCTGCAGTTCATTCACTAGGTCCCCCCGCGTGGTTCTGGGATTTTTGCTCACCGTTCTTGTGATCATTTTGACCCCACGGGGTGAGATTTTGCGTGGAGCCCCAGATCGAGGGAGATTATCAGTGGTCTTGTATGTCTTCCATTTTCTAATTATTGCTCCCACAGTTGATTTCTTCAATCCAAGCTGGTTGCCTATTGCAGATTCAGTCTTCCCAGCCTGGGGCAGGGCTACAATTTTGTTTCTGGTGTCCTTTGACAGCTCTTTGGTCTTCACCATAGTGGAGTTTGGAGTCTGACTGTTTAAGGGTGTGCACAGGTGTCTTTTTATACTGATAACAAGTTTAAACAGGTGCCATTACTACAGGTAATGAGTGGAGGAAAGAGGAGACTCTTAAAGAAGAAGTTACAGGTCTGTGAGAGCCAGAAATCTTGATTGTTTGTAGGTGACCAAATACTTATTTTCCACCATAATTTGCAAATAAATTCTTACAAAATCAGACAATGTGATTTTCTGGATTTGTTTTCTCATTTTGTCTCTCATAGTTGAGGTCTACCTATGATGTGAATTACAGACACCTCTCATCTTTTTAAGTGGTGGAACTTGCACTATTGGTGACTGACTAAATACTTTTTTGCCCCACTGTATGTCTGGTATATCTCTCAAAAAAGCAGGTCTAGGGTAAGTTCACATGTAGTTTTTTTGGTCAGGATTTTGAGGCCATATGCACCTCAAAATCCTGATCAAAAAGATGGCTCCCATTGAAATCAATGGGAGCTGCTCAGGAGTTTTTTCTGGGAGCTGTTTCTTCCACCTCCCGGAAAAAAAGAAGCGTGGTGCTCATTCTTCAGGCCGAGTCGCCTCGCGATTAGGCCTGAAGACACTCCCTCCTCCGCACTAGGCCCAGTCATTGGGCCTTATCTGGGGCAGATTGCGCGGCTGGAGTGCTGGTGCAGTGCACTGGCTTTCCCTAAGGCCACATATACACAAACTGATAAGCGGGGCAATGGAAGGGAATGGATGTTTTTAAGAAAGTTAGTTCCTTATCATTATTAATAATTGACTTGACAATCTCCTATGTAAAAGGGCATTATGGCTCTGGTCACAACGGTGCTAATGGTTTCTGTCATAATAGTAGAAAAATGATGATTGACAGACTCCAGCTGTGCCAAATATTTTCCATCACGCTGTTAAGCATTTTCCCGCGGTAGTACATTTTGTCTTGCACTTTTGATCGAATGTGCATCAGAGGTGGCTAATGGAGCCTCTAACACGTGTGAACACAGCCTAACAAAATAAATATGACAATATGTGGGTGTTGTAGTCTGCAAAGACAGCCTGTGGATGTCTAAAACACTCCTGCTGTCTGATCAGTGTCTCGGGCTGCGGCTCCATGCCTCTATCCCTCCGTATACTGTGGCTGAAGCAGACACATCTGTAGGCTACTATATATTGTATTTTTGTATGGAATACTTCTAAACTACAACTTAAAACCTTGGGAAAACAAGATTCTTACATAATTATCAGGGATGTGTCCAGAGGGGTCAAGGCGGCCCTGAAGCCTCAAGGGGCTAAAGGCCTCCCTACAGCAGAAGACCCCAGTATTATCGTAGTAGAGTCCTACTCCACATTTTGCATTGGAGCCCAGCAGCTATAAGTTACATGTCTTGTAATTGGAATTTAGATTTTGATATAGCCGAGTCTCTGTAAGCCTGCAATAAACTATAACGTTACTGAATGGCAGTTTTGAGTCTGTATTTGTATGAGGTGACATATGTCAAAAACCAATTGCTGTATGTAAGCGGCTTATATTTACAAAAAGGAACCAAGCTGCCATCTTTG
Source organism: Leptodactylus fuscus (assembly GCF_031893055.1). Lineage (NCBI taxonomy): Eukaryota > Metazoa > Chordata > Amphibia > Anura > Leptodactylidae > Leptodactylus > Leptodactylus fuscus. The sequence goes on from NC_134265.1 coordinate 309,715,863, forward strand.
TCAGAAATGCTCCTTGTTGGTTCTGTCCCTGTGTGAAGAATTGCAGTTGAGTAAGGCTTTCTGGTATGTTAATCCCAACTAATAGCAATTAAACACCATCTGGTTAATGACTTGTTATTCCTATCACACAAATGCTGATATTGTAAGGTAACAATTATGCATGGCTTCATTATTCCGCTAAACCTCTTTGTCGTACTTCCCAATACAAGCACTCTTTTCTTCAGAGCATAATCTTTTGATAATGCCTAAGATAGGAAATGACCATTTATAGGATATTTATTTAAAGTTTGGGTTTATTTCATGTGACTTTGTCACAAGCAAAGGATCATTTCTTCTCTCTGCAAAGATTTACACAGGGTCATGTCAGGTTCTATCTGAAGTGCTGTGTTTAAAGCAAAGGACCCTAAGAGGTATAAATTTTACTTCACCAGATGCAGAATGTAAAGGGACTCTCCGGGGACTAATTTTTACCTATTGCCAAGCTGGGTTCTGTCAGTGCTATATTTTGACTCATGAGAGCGGGCCCAGCACCTAACACCCGATTCCGGCTTTTCTCAACTCTCCTACGGTCACAGGTAACCTGTACTATGGGGGACTGGCTTTACTAGTAATCGTCTGTCAGTCCTCAATAGTACATGTACTATGGAAGATAGAGACGGACCTACTCAGGTGCTGGTCCTGATCATATGATCTTGAACCGGAACCAGCCCAAAAACTCATACACCACTGACAGAACTTGGGACAGATACTGTTAAAATTTAGTCTATCATCCCCTACCCCAACCAGATAGCCTCTTTATATAGTCCTGGCATATTACAACTAGCAAAGAATGAGCTATAGCTAAATCATTGTGATGTGGCCCCATTTGTCCCAATTCCTCTCCATGTCCTCAGATTGCTTTTGCTGCACCACAAGATACAGGGGAATTGTGGAGAGAAAATTGTGGAAATAAATGAACACACGTTTTAACTCTATGCTAGGAGTTATACCATGGTCAAGCATCGTTCACATCTGTTTCATGGGTTCCTTTAATATGGATGAGATATGGATGAAAACAGAAATAAAATCTTACTGAACCATATTGACTTTCACATAAAAGAGCTAGCCTCCTCGTGGCAAACTAGTGCTATATGTCATACAAGATCATATTGACATTATAGAGGACCCCTACTCAGGACCCCTTATATGGCCTTATTGAAGCACTCATTTAATTTCAATGTGTCTATTCAGATATCCGAGTTTTTGACTGACATTTTTCACAGCCATCAAAAAATTGACATGCTCCATACACACTAAATATCCACAGCAGACACACGTTTGCGTTTTTGTAACTTGCAGAATGTCAGTTATACCTATGGGAGACCTGTTTACACTATAAAGGAAGGAAGGTTGCGTAGAAGCAGTCACAAATACATAATACTTATAGGGTGGTGCTCAACATCCCGTATAAAAAATGAAAAAATAGAAAAGACAATAAAGAGATGGGGGCACTCACCCATTTGAAGGTATTTTCTTAAAAACGTGGTCCTTTATTAGAGTTCATCATAAAAACAATATGGGAAGGAGCGATGACATACACAGCAGAGGCAACAGCCGTTTCGCGCCTACTACGGGCGCTTTCTCAAGCCAGATATTTGTCCCATCTGAGTTTCCGCAGTGATCTTTTCTGCTGCTCTTTTTGGATCACTACTTGGGGCCTTAGTGTAACCCCCTTTAGGCTATCTCAGACATTTTATGGCAGAGACACAAAAAATACCATAAATGTCTTATAGATGAAGGTCCACTTTTGTGCACCCACATCTCCAAAAACACAGGCCACCGTCTTGCCCCTATGAATGACATGGTGGCTGCACATGTGAGTCCAGTAAATGGCCAAGCATACACTTATTGGGCTCTTTTCAGAAATCCCATAAAAGTGGAAGGAGAGAGAACAAATATGCAATAGGTGAAGATCTTCTAGAAGATATATACCATACCCATAAATGTTTGCGAATGACCACCCTGCTGGCTATATTCCTAAAGTGGGTTAGAAAAACCAATGGGGCGTTAACAGAAATGTATCCCCAGGTGGTTTAGTAACAGTGGTGGTGTAGAAGACTATTCCAGTGTGAATGTTATTGTGTGATTTGTACCTTTTATATATTCTAGTATGAATTTAGATTGTGCATTTCACATATGTATGATGTTTCTCATTATCAGTTATTGGTTGCTTTCCAGTATTAGATAAGCCAGCGTCTCCTCCATGGTCCATGTCTGATCCGCAGTAAGAGCGATCATTGTATAAAGCGGTTGGGCTCTTCCTACATTTGTTTCTCATGAATCATAATCATTAAGAGGAATAACGGAGCAGTCAGCAGTGTAAATAGCTTCCCTGTCGCATTTCTTGTCAATATTTCAGATTAATTCTCCTTCATTACACCACTGCAATTTTGGCCGAGTATTCAGAGCGACAACAGTACAGTCTGATCAACAGGGACAATAAAGCTCGGAGACTCATTATCTGCATGAAAACGCTATGTGCTGCTGTACACAGTGCTGGATACTGATATAAAGAGTAAGCCATATAGATGAGTACTCTGGCCAGGGACTATTAGTCTTTCCAAGCCTCCCGGAGAATATTACATTGGTGGATCCTCTATTCTCTTATAGGTTTCTGTAAATCCTATTCATGCCTTTGGTTAGTGACCACAACTGAATTACCACATCTGTATGGAAACCTCTGGATTTCTGACCCAGTTATTCTTAAACTGAAAAACACAGGGGCTACAATTACCAAAGAAGCGATACTCGCCTGCCCCGGACCTCCCTTGTGGTGTTGGGTCCCCCTTTCGATCTCATGACCGTTATTGTGAACGCCATCATGCCACATTTGCGTCAGATGCAGAAAAGATTTAGCAAATTTTAAAAAGTAAAATAACCTCTATAATATATAGGACCCTCTGTAAAATATGGTGTTGGTTTCTCCTTAAAAACTTTCACCGTTGCAGAATTGCACTTTGTAGATCATTTCTGAATATTTCTTCTTTCCTTGACAAAGGAGCACAGCTAAAGTGCAGACATGTATTCAGAATGAAGAAGTGGTTTGATTCATCGCCATGTGAAATATGTACCAAATACAGAATGTACTTTCTCTCACACACAAACACAATGATGTCTGATTCCGTCTTTGTGTGAGCAAACCTGTGGAGGTGGGATGTGATCCTCTCTCAACAGTTCAATGCACAAGAGAAGGATAATACGGCTGATTCTCTCCTTGTCTGCCTTGCTTCCTGCTCGGTGCACAGCTCGTGCCTCGTACTCCTATTTGTCCCTCTCTGTGCAGGCTATCGCTCCATGGTCAGCTACAGTTGACATCTCTTTTCTAGCTATTCTCCATTTAGCCCCAACTTCAATCTCCTTGTCAGCCATCCACACTTGTCTTCATCTCCGTCTTGCAGCAATGTTTTTGCAATATATGATAAAACTGCATATACGGCCTGGCACTGACAGCCCTGATTGGTTCTTAGAAAATAATATCAATGTGCTAAGCGCAAAAAAACATAGCACACTGACAAAGCACATGGTTATGAAGCCTTCTAATCACAGTCATGGATTCAGATCTACGCTGCTCTGCACTGCTGTATAATGTCCTCCAGGCTGCTGCTGCTTCTGAGAGTGTACTGCAGAAAGATAGGTGATCAGGTTCTCTTCTTCTGCATGCTGAGTAGATATCATAGCAGGTAGTCCCTGACCACTAACTGGGGGAAAACTGAACATTTAGATGGAGCTTTCAGAGGGGAAAACTGAAAGCAATGACATATACAAATGATAACATAGGCAACCTATTCTGAAAAAGTTGCCTGAAACCACATCTGCAGCACGCTTGTATTTAGTGCATGGATTTCTATCACTGAGTCAGATTCTATAGTGTCAGCTATTCTACAAATTTACATAAGGTTTAATAAGGTTAATATTCAACCTGCCCTATCTACTCCATTGTGGCAGTTATTACAGCCATGGTGTGTAGCCACTGGATTAAAGCCTTTCATTTCCCTTTTTAACACATCTGATATCATGGAGACTTTCTCATGCAGAAATAAAGATTGGCTTCCTTCCCCTGTAAAGAAGTAATGAATCGTTTCTTGGAGCACCTCACTGTGCCATGTATCAGCGATCTGCCAACTTTTACCATCCAAGAAGTTCCTCTGCAGTGCAGTGAGATGAAGTCATAGTAGTTGTATCACATGCTCCTGGATCAATACTTAGAACTTCTATGCAGATGATACCATTTTTATGTAACACATAAATAACTTGGTCTGAACACTAAAGCTCCAGATCTGAAGCGTAACTATAATACAGACATGAAATGGTGAATCAATGAGGATAGGCTCTTAAAAGTATAAAGCGTTACACATTAGATTGACTTTCCAGTTATTGGATATCGATGACTTATCATTCAGGTGGGTCACCAATATCATATTAGTGGGGGAAGATATTTCTTTGTATGGATAAACTGCATCCTCTTCACTGCATACCAAGCACCATCCCATATATTGTGTATCGGTTGTGGTTGTATTTATGTTGTCTTTGATGCTGCGGCTCAGTCCCATTCATTTGATTGGAAGTGAACTACAATTGGGCCATAGCACAGATGTACATACAAGCAAAAGCAGGTCTCTCCAAAGCACTATGGCCTCTTCAGACAGCTGGGTACCAGGTATTGGACCCCAGTGAATTTGATATTAAAGGAAAGTTCACACAGAGATTTTTGGTCAGGATTTTGAGGGCGTATCAGCCTCAAAATCCTGACCAAAAAGACGGCTCCCATTGAAATCAATGGGAGCCGCTCAGGAGTTTTTTCCGGGAGCAGTTTCTTCCGGCTCCGGGAAAAACTAAGCGAGATGCTCATTCTTCAGGCCAAGTCGCCTCGCGATTCGGCCTGAAGACACTCCCCTCCTCCGGACTAGGCCCACACTTATGAGTCTGCTACTAAAATTACAATATGGTGACATACAAAAGTGCATTTGCTTTTGAAAATGCAGTTTTTACGCAACTTTTTTTCCCTGCAGTTTCGTACCTGTGATCTCCGCCCGTATTAGTAACTTATTACTGCAAATGTCAGACTACAGTGACTAGAGTATTTAGCACAGAGGACATGTAGTCTAAAGTAAAATGATATTGGGGCATCCAAGGAAGCCGTTACAGAATACAAGGGCATTCCAGGCCATTCAGTGCTTGACTATATCTCTGTCTCTGAACTAGTCAATTTAATTGTTCTCAAAAGAGCGGGAGAACAAAATTTACTGCAGTGCTGGATCTATCAAATGATGGACACCAAGAGCGCCCGACACACCCTAATGACTTTATAGGAGTTCTTCGGGTTTCTGCCATAATATACTTCACTGAATGCCGCACTTTTGTTTGTTTCAGGACTTACATACAGTGAAGATGCAATGATGGCTAGAAGGAGCTTTAATCTTATTCAGGATTGGTCTTCATGCTATTGCCTCTGTTAACTAAATTGGTAATCATTACAGCATTAATACGTTCTCGATGGATCCCAAGTGTAATGTTATTGTCAATGGGCTCCAGAACAGGAGCTGTACATACTGACTATCCTCTCCAGATCCCAAGCACAGCACGTCCTCCTACCCAATTCCTCACTTCTACTCACAGACAGTTCATGGCAGAGTTTCATCCCTGTCATCAATGACAACCCATCTACTTGTGTATGTAAGCAATCTGTGGTTCTGGCTCTAGAACAGACCTCCACACACCATAGCTTTGCCTGCCACTGCCATGGTCCCAGGACCTCATTGACCTGCTCCCGTCTGCCACATAATGTCTTGCGCGGGGCGTGTGGATGTGAGAACTATTAGAATACAAATATTTATTTTACATTCTTCTTAAATGATGATTTTGATATGTACGATTTGGCCGGATATTGCTGCAAATAAACTTCTTTATACATCATTCCAAAGTTATTTTACACACGGAGCAAAATTGCTCTAAACTAAGTGAATGGTCGCTTGGTCCTGTAATAGATCAAGTGATATTTTACGTTATTATATTATCTTATTAGTGTTCCGGCTGCATTTCCATCCCGCTTTCTCTCCTTGCAGACACATGAATTATTAATTTCTTTGGCTCTTTACTGCATTTCTGTATAACCTACTTTAGGGATTCATTTGGGTTATTCACAGAAAGCTAAGCGTATTTTAGGTTGCTTTTTTTAGAGGTTGATAGGTATGCCTAAAATACTCCATATTAAACTGAGTAAATGTTTTCTGCCTTTGCTATTGAATTTTAGCCAGTAGAAAACCTGTGGATTAAGGGTTAAGGGTCACCAGTTGGGGCACATGCTGTTTAATACACTGCTAAAAAGCCAAAAGGGCACTGAATTTAGCGCCCTATCGGCTTTCACGATCTGTGCCCCCAGTGAAGAGCTATCGGTGCCGGTACCGTAGCTCTTCACCATCAGAAGGGCGTTTCTGACAGTCAGTCAGGAACATCCCTCCTCACAGCAGCGCCTGTACTGTGAGAGCGGGGAGGAACACCTCCCTCCCCACCTGATAGTACTCGTCCATAGACTAGTACTGGGGGGGCGTCAGCGTCATCGCTGGGCGGTAAGCAGCGCCCCCTCTCACAGTACAGCGCAATAGACACTACTGTGAGGAAGGGCGTTACTGACTGTAAAAATCTGCTACAGGAATTAGGAAGCACTTTTGGTTTTTGATGCGTTATTTTTCTGCGTCCCATTGATTTCAGTGGGTTTTTCAAGGTGGAATTCGCCTGAAGATGGAACATGTCACTTTTTTTTTTTTTCCTCTAATTGAAAGAAAATCAGCTGCTGGCTCCTATTGAAATAAACGTGAGGCGTTCTTTCAGGTGGATTCCACCTCAAAATCGGCCTGCAAAAAACGTGTGAACATACCCTAACTGTATACTTCACCTAGCGACAGATTCCCTTTACAATAACTAATATGAAACAATGACTGATTATTGTGTTTTGTTTTTTTTTTCTTCTATTGGGTACTGTAGTAACATTGGAATTTTTCTTTGTTTTTTTCTCTACAAACATACAGAATATCACACCATATAAATTAAGTCTTTGTCTGAGTAGTGTCACAACACATGAAATAACACTTTCAAAAGCAGGGTGACAGCATAGTGGGACCTATGCTTATAGCACCTAAAATTTGGGGCTGTTCTCTAGAACTCACTGCCAACTAATTTAACTGTTTCAGGTCCAATATATTTCAGGGCACAAAAACCACACTGTTTCAGCACATCTTAAGCCTGGTTCAGATGGCGTTCTTTTGTCCGGATTTTGACGCAAAAAAACCGCCTCCATTGAATTCAATGGGTTCCTTTTTCCACGAGTAGTTTGTTCCTGCTCATGGAAAAAAGAAGCGACATGCCCATTCTTGACGCAGATTCCACGGTGCGATACTCCCTCCTGACTAGGCCCATTCATTTGGGCCTAATCCGGAGCGGAATGCCATGTCTGGACTCCAGTGCACTGTATGCACTCCACCGCCATCCAGTCATGGTTAGCTGTTTTTTGACCAAATTCTGAGGCGGCCTCGCCTCAAAATCTAGTCCAGAAAACCCTGTGTGAACTCTGCTTTAATCCAACGGTTTTGAGCAGGGCAGGGCATACATTCTAGTAAATGTGCAGTGCTACTTAGGTACTGTTCACTTTCTACCTGCTTTTCTGAATAGTGCCCTGCAGAAAAAATTTCCAGAACACATTTTTGCACAATTAGAGCTAATGCCAAACTTATCATATGACACCAGTTGTATTAAATTTCAATATTGAATAGATGTCCTCAAGACCACCTTCATTTTATTCTGTCACAAGTGAAAAGATGCTAAGATTTCAGAATAAAATCCTTTTTTGGGTTAAAATTTGCTATGTGCTTATCATGTATACATCAAATGAGCTTTGATGAAGACTTGTGACAACAGCCTTAAAACATCTTGTTATGATGTACAAACAAAACCCTGCTTGCTATTAATCCGCCTTTCCCAAGGCTTAATACTTCAATGGGAATTGTAGATTGAGTCCCAGCAGACATAAGAGAGGCACAGAACAGCTTCCCCCTAAACATGTCTCAGTAGCCGTGTTTCGACATTCTTTCACTTGAAGCTTGAACTCACCGATATATCACTTCACAGGCAAATAGGTTTTCCTTCATGGAATGCCTTTTATCCAGGAGGATCCTTTATCTTCCCGGTAGGCTGCTGGATTCCCACCACTCTCACATTAATGAGCTGAATTGACATGGAGGCCCATTGGAAGTACATGTAATTTAATCGTAGGTACAGGGCTTCCCTTTACATGGAGGTCACACTAGACTCCATAATGATTTATATGCAAAGAACAAAGTAATTCATGCAGTCTTTAATGTGTTACAGTGTAGATGGTTTTGACACATTATATAGTTTTATCCTAATGCTTAGATCGTGGGTATTGGGGCAAATTTATAGGCGGGTAGAGAGATTTGCTGTGTATTATATGAAAAAAAACCATATATATGTGGATAGAAAAATATCTGGTAGGAAGAAAATCTGTTCCATCTGCCCCCTTCTATTAACGCTTCTTTATGTTTTTAATGTGACAGTTTTATACCCATTCCAGAGCTAGAGACAGAAATTCTGGTGCCATGTCATCAGTATGCACCACCAGTGCTTATATAGATTGGCAGGTGCCAACAGCAGTCATGTCCTTCAGCATTGTTGTCAGCAGCCAATTCTTAGTGCCCCTGTTATTGAGCAATGACCTGTATCACCAACCTGGAAAAAGTAGTCATCACAGAGAGGATGGAGAGTGGTCTCTGGAATATCTTTAGCATATATTTGCTAAAATAATATCAATAAATTTGGTCTTATTCTGATTTGTAAAGTGTTACGGAATATGTTGTGTCAGGGTCTGGGGTTGCTAGGTGGGGTGGCATAGACACACAAGTCCAGTTTCTTAGTCCAAAACAAAGGTAGAATTTTATTTTCACTGAAAAAAGTAGTGCAGCAACAAAAGGAAACAATACAAAAATAAATACCTTCTCGGCTAGGCTCTAACTAAACATGGGTTACCTCACCTAGAATAGCAAACTCAACAGTTGGTTGCATCAACCAAGAGAGCTCCAACAGTCTGACCTTCCTGCTGCTCTCCAGCCCAGCTCTGTCCCAAGTCTTGCTGCTGAAGCTGACCTTTTAAACCTCACTGATGAGGACAATTCACAGCAGCTGACATGCTTCAGAAACATCCACAATGTGTGGACTGGAGGGGGTTGGAATGACAGGTCCCACTACCAACCTACCTGCCATTCCTAAAAATCCAGCCCAATAGAGAGAACTTGAAATAACGTCCATCAGACAAAAGTTATCTGCTGAGAACCAGTCTTTCTGGAGTTTTTTATCTCACCCACCTGAGTAGTCTGAGATGTATACGCCCTCCATTATCTGACCAGCCATTGGCTTACAGTTGGTGCACTATAAATAAAATTAATCATGATCATAATAATATTAATAATAAATAAGGACAGCAACACAAATGAATTATGTGCTCAATTTTTTTTTTTTCCGATGATGATATCGATGATTGCAATCCAATGATGGTACAAGTAATTGACCACCATGCTGCATTTTTAGGATGAATGTTACTTATCAGTTTCTTACTGTCTCTGTTCTTTCAGGACATATCCTTAACCACCTGCAAGACAAAAGAAAAGGATAAAGTGAACGTTTTTGTATTGAACATTGGAATTTTGACGTTCTTAAATTTGCGGGTGAGTACAATACATATGAGCAGAAGTGTGAATGTTTTCAAGAGTTTGCCAGTTCCTACAACAGTCTTATGAATGCTCCGACTGGCACGAGGCGTGTCTGAATTATCTAGAGTCTCCGACCTTTTAATCAGGCTCCCTCCCGGGTGCCAGAATGGAAATCTGCAACACTTAGAAACTGGCATAGATTTCCTATAGAACTTGCACCCGTTTTCTGGCGCATTATAATAAATATGTTGGACCATGAATGAGACTTTTGCAGAAAGTGACCAGCGAGACTGAGAACAGGGAACGTGATGCATCTTTGGCGCAAGAAAGGGCTATGTGCTAAAGATGCACCACATTAATATCCATCTATTACAGAAAACTGGCATAGATGGCTTGATCATCACAGCAGATGGATACTATTGTAGGACACAAAACCTAATAAATGTAATGTAGAGTTGTAGAGAACTCAGAAGTACATCACTGCTCAAGACCATGTTTTTACCACAGGTGTTTTCTAGAATATACCACTGTAAAAAAATAAAAAAATTATATATATATATATATATATATATATATATATATATATATATATATATATATTAATTATAGGTTATAAAGACCTCTATACCTCTAATTATAAAACAAGTTAAAATAAGAATCTTTGAAACATTTCCCATTAATAAGGCTGAGTTATTTTTTTACATAGAAGTCTATGGAGAGGGGAGGCTGCTGTTAAAACAACACACATACTGCAGCGCTACACTGTGACTGACAGAGTTCTTTTGACGCTGCTGTATCTTTCTACCACTGCTTAGAATGAGGCAATACATCAAGTAACATCCTCCTCCTTCCCTTTCTGTGTGTGTGGCTGAATGAGAGAGACTGATTCTATAGAGATAAGTCTCATAGAGGATAAAGAAGGAGGTAAACAGCATATTAAGTAGCGAAACAAACCAATTTCTGTAATAAGATGTTTTAGAAAGTTTTTTTTATATTCATTTGCACTACTCATTTGTGAAAAGTTGTTTTACAATTGGAGGTACACGTTAAAAAAAAAAAAAAAAAAAGCTTGAAAGGTGACAAGATCTTACTAACCTAACCAAGATTCAGTTCCTCAGTAACACTGTAGCGTTATGTAATATCTATGCATATAATTATATATTTCATTAGACATTCTCACCAGAACATCATTCATGCAAAATTAATGTTTCTCTTCTATCCAAGATTGTGGCTTGAAATTAAGAGGAAACCTGAGGATTTTATTCTGTTTCATGCATATTTTGTGTATTCGCCCATTAGCTCACATACAGACTGCTCTCTGTACAAGTTCTGTTAATTCCCAGAGAAGCTTGGCAGATTTACCTCAGCTTGTTAGTCAGGACTTATAGCGGTTTCAGCATACAGCCGCAGCCTGGGACCATTAAACTATGACAATATTAAAGAGTTTTTGCCATTTTATTAGAAGTAAGGAATATAAAAGGAGCACATTTATGGGAAATTAGTGCTAAGTATATTATCCGTATAGAAATGGATAAAGCTGTCCACACAGGACGGAGTATTGGCAGTCAATGTGTGCCTGGAATGATATCACAGGGCGCCCAATATTAATCTGGTATAAAGTGATTGTCATATTATTGGTGTCTGTGTTTGTGCAGCTATCTCTCAGCCACATGTGCAGGATCCACTCAAAGAAAAGGGATTTGGGTCTTAGTCAGCACTTTAAATCCCCTCTGTTGTATAGTGCTAGGGTTTTTTTTTAGATGCTTGATTGGACAGTGTCCAAGAAGAAAGTAAAAATTAAAACAAAAAAAATGCGCATATACAGTATATATATATATATATATATATATATATATATATATATATATATATATTAGTGGGGGAGGTAGCTCGGTAGCAGCAATGGTGCAGACCCAAACAGTCAAAGACAGGGACACAAAATATTCAGCAAACTGGTTTATTTAGAACAAAAAACAGGAAAATAAATAAACCTTAGCGTCAGGCACAAAATGAGCAAAAACAAAACCAAATCCTGCTCGTCTGAGCAACTAACTAAACAGATTTGATAACCTAACTATACATGTGGCTTACTTCCAGCCACATGAACAAAACATGCTCAATATTGTCTCACAAGACTCAGGGTTACAGGACAGACCCCGACACCTCTTCCTGGATCTACACTGGATCTGCAGTCTTTTTCTGGCCCAGTAATTAGCTAAAGACTCACACTTGGCCTGAGGTCTACTCAAGACCCCCCCTGGACCACACATAACTTAAAAACCTGGGGGAGATATAACATTATTCCAGCACCCGGCCTGTCACCTTCTCACAATTTTAGATAAAGAATTTTAGATAAAGATTTGTCATAAACTTACGTATACTTTTTCTTTAACGTTTGTGATAATTGGAGCAATGTTTGCTTTCGGTGCTGTTCCTGACAGTAGGAGATGTGAAGGCTTTTTGTTCTGCTCAAGTCATTCTGTTAAGAAGTGTCATTCTCTCTCAATATGTGTTAGCTGTTATTGGGTCTCCAGAAAGAAATTGTCAGCACAACAAAATGCTGAACGCGTAGGATGAATAGGAAACACAGTGGACCTTATGAATACTAAATAGAGAGCTGAGCGATATAGCGGACAAGGTAAATGCTTAACAAATGCTTTTCACTTGTTCCCACGTACGGTCTACCTAGCTGCAGGATGACTCTGTATGTGTCAGAGTCGTGATGTGCACACTGTTTGCCAATCCATAATATACAGGGCCCTTAACAATGCTATCACCAATTCTAACATGTATTTTTTAGTACATATTTGTATTCCATCAGGTCTGTAGAGTTTGAGTCAGGATCAATTTTGGCTGGAGTCAGTCAAAAATAAGTTACTGACTTATTATTGTATAATCAATTAGATATATAGTTTGTTACATATTTATATTTCATAGGAATTTATTCACTGGCTTTTTATTGAATTGGCAGAGCTTTATTGCTTCTGTCTGACCATGACTGTTTATTGTAGATAAGTGGAGAGAGGAGGGCGCAGTATCCAACCACCCCTAACTCTGGACCCCACCATTGGACAGCCCCGAAGGTATTTGCTCCATAACTTAACTCTAACTTAACTAATAATGGACCCCAAAATTCCCCCACCCACAACTGTGTGACCCCTGCAACCTCCAAATGATGACACTGAGACTTAATGTTGGATAATTTGGCCACAGCAGCCATTTTATTTACAAACATACATATAAGAAAAACCGTGAGAAAAAAACAATTGAGAACTGTACAACCTGTATCCAAATAATGACCCGAGCAGGAGCCTTTGGAGCTAAAAACGTGGATGGCCTGGCGCCCCTCGAAAATATTGTGACCAGATTATGCTGATTTTGCCACCAGCCGTGACACCGAACCTGGCAAACCAATTAAGTTTGAACGGGGGAGAGCCACACAATGACTCCCCCCCCCCCCCCCCCAACACCACCACCAATTCAACCAATTCAACCAATTCCAAGGACCCCCGCCCACCTCGGCCACCGTGACTCCAGGACTAATGACTCGCGGCAGGCCAACAAACAGCCTGTCAGTACGACAACCTGCAAAAGAAAAAGCATTATCAAGACAAAGTATCAGAAACATAAGGGAGGGAGGGTCCACTTGCTGTGCTGTCTGCCTGTGAACTGAGCTCCAGCGGCTTACCGCTGGACCTGACGCTTAAGCCCGGCCCCCTGCTTCCCTCGGTGCGGGAAGCGGGGCGGCGCCATCTTGGAAAAGCTAAGTGAAGCACCGCTAACTTCACAAATGCTGCCAGAAAATCAAAAGTTTCTGAGAGTTTATGCCCACTTTAAGTAATCAGCTCATGTTAGGTGCAGGGTCAAGTAGTTTTATAGGCGGAATATTCCTTCCTTCCGCCTTGGAAGCAGATTGAGGGAGCTGTTTCTCATAACATGTCCCGGGTGTAAAGGTCTGGCTTAAGGCTGCTGGTGCAGTTAGTAATAGTTGCAGGAGTACATGGGAGAAGCAAAGGCAGTCATCTAATTATCATTGTGACTACAGCCAGAACCAAAATACATTTCACCGGCAGCACTTTACAAGTTAAGGAAGCCTGTGATAACAGATTTTGTTTTCGCTACTAAATATTTAATTTCTGTTATGCCGGGTGATCCCAAATTATTCTCGAGGCTTAAATAATGCAGACGTCTGTACCAGTGCCAAAAAACAATTTACAGCCAAGTGTGTCGCTCTCTGTCTGGAGATGCGTCGTCAGTCCTGTTTAAGTAACACGCAGGTTGCAGTGAATTGCAGTCCGACATCTTAGTCCATGGAGACCCGAAGAGCAATTAAAGCAATTTTAGTAAAGGCTTTTCTAACAATTAACAAAACTCATTTTCCATCTGTAGTGTAGATGGGACACAAAAATCACAAGAGCGTAGCAGTTCTCCCACCAGGAAGCCACTTGGGGCACAAATTACAAAGAACAGTATGCTTTATCTTAGTGTTACATTTCTTCAAGATGTACAATTATACTTGTGTTCCGCCAGTGGAAAATTGAAATAGTAATATGATCTGCGTTTGAACTTATAAGGCAGTATTTACATGTTTAGGTTTTAAATGCAATTTTTAAGCCTAAACTAGTGGATTGAAAAAAAGTAGCACCAGTCATTTGTGCATTTTCTCCAGTGGTGTAACTAAAGTCTTGTGGGCCCCGGTGCAATCTTTTGTCCAGGGCCCCCTACCTCATCCCTACAGTGAATTCTTGATAGTGATGGTTGCAGGTGCTGAGGAGTTTAATCCACCTTAGTGTGGTTAGGGTAGTCTGTGGGTCTCCTTGGTTTATGGGCCAGATGGAAGCTGCAATCTCAATACTGATGCCAGTGCTTATGGGCCCCTAAGTCTCCAAAATATATATTATTAACTTGGGGGGGCAAGCATCTAGGTCATAGGGTCTATCCATAAGAACCTTTTATATACCTACAATCTGTAGTTACTCCTTTAAACGGTCACTAACTGTTCAGACAATTTATGCCCAATTCGTAGAATACCCCATCCTGATAATATTTGCAAATCACTTTCCTTAAAAAAAAAAAGTTAATGCCCTGCCACTAGGGGGCTCCTTTCTTTTAAATTTAGCAGCAGAGACTGCAGAGACGAGAATGTAAGAAATAGGTGGGCGGGTTCAGACATAATCTCTGCAAAGGCATTTCTCTCCCTCAGCTGTTTGCATTGCTCTCTGTCTCTACTCGCTGGACAGGGTGAGTATGTGTATCAGTGCAGACATATGTGGGTGATGACAGACGGAGCAGGGAAAAGACCTGCAAATTGGGTAACTCTTGTGACTCCGCATGGGATGAGAGGAGAGATAGACCATTGCATGAAGCTTTGCACACACTGCTGAGCCTCTTGGGATGTTTTGCTCAGTAAACTATTGCTAAAGGACCACACTATGGACCTGTCCCCTTGCTCTGAGTGAACTGCAGACCAAGGTGCAAGAAAAATGGGGTGATTATCCCTAGAAAAAAATAATAAATGAACACTTTTGAACGGACAGACATCAACAAAGCAATGTTCCCAGGAAGACTTTGTATGATTTGTAAGTTCCTTCCAAAACTCAGGTACCCTTTTAAGTTTTTGGAAGAGATGGCACCAGCTAAACGGCACACCACACATGGCTGTCCATCTCTCTCTCTTCTCTCTATCTTATAAAAATGAATTCTTGTCTGTCTGTCTGTTCTCTAATGCGAACCAAATGACTGGACCGATCTTCACCAAATTTGGTACAGAGATACTTCAGATATCAGGGAAGGTTTAAGATGAGACTCCAACTCGCTTGGACGTACCGTTGCTGAGATACAGCATTCCAAACACAGTGCCCCCCCCCCCCCTTAGCCAATACAAACCTGCACATGCACAATACAACACTGATATAAAAACTGAGATACACGCATCAGAGGATTAGATACACAGATCAGCACACAGTATCACACGCCAGAGGATTAGATACACGGGTCTGCACACAGTCCCACAAACCAGAGGATTAAATACGCACTTCTGCACACAGTTCCACACACTGAAGGATTAGATACATGCATCTGCACACGGTTCCACATGCCGTAGGATTAGATACAGGCGTCTACACATAGTTCCACACTCCAGAGGATTAGATACGCGCATCTTCACACAGTTGTACACGCCATAGGATTAGATACACGTGTCTGCACACAGTACCACATGCAGTAGGATTAGATACGCGCCTCTTCACACAATACCACACAAGGGAGGATTAGATACGTGTGTGTGCACACAGTACCACGCTTTGGAGGATTAGATACATGCCTCTGCACACAGTACCACAAGCCAGAGAATTAGATATGCGTCTCCGCACACAGTATCACACGGGGGAGGATTAGATACACGCGTCTGCACACAGTACCACACGGGGGAGGATTAGATACACGCGTCTACACACAGTACCACATGCCATAGGATTAGATATGCGCGTCTGCACACAGTACCACATGCCGGGGGATTGGATACACGCATCTACACACAGTTCCACACGCCATAGGATTAGATACGCGCCTCTTCACACAATACCACACAGGGGAGGATTAGATACACGTGTCTTCACACAGTTGTACATGCCATAGGATTAGATACATGCGTCTGCACACAGTACCACATGCCGTAGGATTAGATACGCGCGTCTACACACAGTACCACATGCCGTAGGATTAGATACGCACATCTACACACAGTTCCACACTCCAGAGGATTAGATACACGCGTCTGCACACAGTACCACATGCCGTAGGATTAGATACACGCGTCTACACACAGTACCACATGCCATAGGATTAGATACGCGCATCTACACACAGTTTCACACTCCAGAGGATTAGATACGTGCATCTGCACACATTTGTACACGCCATAGGATTAGATACACACGTCTGCACAGAGTACCACATGCCGTAGGATTAGATACACGCATCTACATACAGTTCCACACTCCAGAGGATTAGATACGCGCGTCTGCTCACAGTTGTACACGCCATAGGATTAGATACACGCGTCTGCACACAGTACCACATGCTGTAGGATTAGATACGCGCATCTACACAGAGTTCCACATGCCTTAGGATTGATTAGATATGCGCCTCTTCACACAATACCACACAGGGGAGGATTAGATTAAAGCGTCTGCACACAGTACCACATGCTGTAGGATTAGATACGCACGTCTACACATAGTTCCACACGCCGAAGGATTAGATACGCGCCTCTTCACACAATACCACACAAGGGAGGATTAGATACGTGTGTGTGCACACAGTACCGCAAGCCAGAGAATTAGATACGCGTTTCCGCACACAGTATCACACGGGGGAGGATTAGATACGCGCGTCTGCACACAGTACCACACGGGGGAGGATTAGATACACGCGTCTACACACAGTACCACATGCCATAGGATTAGATACGCGCGTCTGCACACAGTACCACATGCCGGGGGATTGGATACGTGCGTCTACACACAGTTCCACACGCCATAGGATTAGATATGCGCCTCTTCACACAATACCACACAGGGGAGGATTAGATACACGTGTCTTCACACATTTGTACACGCCATAGGATTAGATACACGTGTCTGCACACAGTACCACATGCCGTAGGATTAGATACGTGCATCTACACACAGTACCACATGCCGTAGGATTAGATACGCGTGTCTGCACACAGTACCACTTGCCGTAGGATTAGATACGTCTGAACACAGTACCACAGTTTGGAGGATTAGATATATGCATCTCAGCACACGGTACCACATGCCAGATAATTAGATACGCGTCTCAGCACACAGTACCACACGGGGGAGGATTAGATACGCGCATCTGCACACAGTATCTCACGCCAGGGATTAGATACACCTGTCTGCACACAGTACCACACGCCAGAGGATTAGATACACGCGTCTGCACATAGTACCACATACCGTAAGATTAGATATGCACGTCTGCACACAGTTTCATTTACCGGAGGATTAGATACGCGCCTATTCACACAATGCCACACGGGGGAGGATTAGATACACACATCTGCACACAGTACCACACCAACAAGGATTAGATACTTGCGTCTAAACACAGTACTGCACGGGGAAGGGTTAGATACAGCTTTACTCCAGGTATCCATAACAACTGATCACAGGTTTTTCACTGATATCCAAAATGAGATACACATAATCACATGACGCTTATGGACATACACACAAACAACATACAAAATACATCAGTGCAAAACTGGACAATTCTTATGGGGCCACTACACAAACATAACATGTAATATACCCGTGCGAAGCCGGGTCCTCCCTCTAGTATGATATAAATGAAAACTGGATTCGTGAGGCCATTCCACCTGCTTCCATTGTTCAGTGGTACGGTTCTGATGTTTACAAACCCATTGTGGTGGATGAAGGTCAGTATAGTCTATGACTATGCAGCAAGTTGTGTTTTCTGCCATATTTCGTTATCTTTTCCAGCAATAGGTTCTACAGTAGCCCTTCTGTGGGATGAGAACCCGATGAGCTAGCCTTCGCTCCCCATGTGCTGAGCACCAGTTTACTTCACCTCTCAGTAGTTTTAATGTTATGGCTGAGAGGTGTACAGGATAGGATGTTGCATTTTATTTGCGGGAGCATTGCTTTCCTTCTTATTTTATATGGAAGCTGCTAGACGGCATATCTTATTAATCAGACAGAGCGTGAATGTCTTATGTTTACCATCAGTTGTGTTCCCGCATACTGGTAATGGCTCTACAAGGCCACCAGGAAAGTATGCTGGAGACAGACAGGATGTCCTAGTGCAAGTTACAACAGCTGACGATTGTTCTTCTTACAAAGTAGGCTTAACACAATTGTTCTGGGGGAAACAGGTTTTAGGAAAAAAAAGAAAAATTTAGCTGACCAAAACTTGTAGACCGTACAATAATAAGTAAAAGTAATTGAGCAGAGACTTCAAGTGTAATGCCAATCCTTGTGGTCATTTTTCCCACTCAGATAACGTTGGCATGTGATAACTACTAGTGTAGAAAGCAGATTGGTTTGGAAGAGTGCTATTAAATGGGAAAGGAATTTCTGTTTATAAGCAGAGACACAAACATGGGTCACACGGCAGATGGATAAGACCTAAGTACCATCACATCTATTCTAGGCTTCCTTCTAAGCTAGCTCTAGTAGTATGTTTGGTGGGTTTTGTTATATACGTTCTATAAGCTACACACTCATAGGTAATAATAAAATTAATATGTTTCAGTATTTCTTTATTCTATTGTAGTCATTGATACTTTAGTGTTCCCTTTAGCCTGGTTCTAATACCATTATTCTATCTACATTGATACTTGGATGCACTGGCGTCTCCGTGCAGGTGTAAGGTGAATGTAAATGGGCCAGTGACCAGGACAGAGGATTCGGTGTTCATCCTAGTTGTGCTTGTACATGCACAACCCTCTCTGGTGATTCCACCCTGCTTTCCCATTGTAAGCCTTCCAGTTTTTGTAGGGCATTGATGCCCGATTAGGCTGCTATCTATTCGGGTATTTCAGGCTGATTGAATATGGATGTTTTCATGCCTGAAGAAGAAAGCAGTTTGGCTTTCGAAATGACTTGCTGTGTTTTTAACATAAATTCTCTTTTTTAAAGTATTACTGCACTCTGTAGCTTTTTTTGTTGTTGTTGTTGTTTCTAATGTTTTTGTTTTTTGTGCAAGTCGAGTTGAAATGGGGTTGAAATTCAAGGCAAGAACAGCGAAGATTGTTTGCACATGCTAGTGAGTGGACTTATGGGCTCTTTATCAGAATTGTGCCTTGGCTGGCAAGAAGTAATCCTCCCCTCCCCTCTACAGCTCATGTAAACATTCATGTTTTCGTCTATTATTGCCCTACAGAGAACCTTTTTTTTTTTTTTTTTGTTCTCTTTTGTACAGGATCACACTTTGACATCATGATGGGACATTGTGACCTCACAATGTGCTCTGTGACATCACTGTGACCCAGTGGGACATGACAATAGGCCAGTATCACAATAAGCCATGTGACTTGCCTCATTGTTCTGCCACGGGGTTGTGCAGAACCAAATAAGAGGGTCACTTTATTCGCCCACCATCACTTTTTTTCTTTATTGGTACTTAGAAATCACTAACCTAAATTGAAGGTGATTTACTAAAACAGAGAAGACTGTTCATACAGACACGCATCTTTTTCCTGCATTTGGCGGATGGTAATTGAGCTTATAAAAAAGGAATGAAGTTCTCTCCTTATTCCCCACTGACTCAGAAACATCTGCTTGTCTTTATCTACACAATATGCCATGGGAACGGCTAAACACTGAAATTATCTGAAATGATGTATTCCTGCTAAGGTGCTTATATAGATATAAAACCGATGTACTAATTATTTCTTACAGGCTGGTTATCTAAGGCTGGACATAATGGTAGCAACAGCTGACCGCGGCGGGGAAATGCAATAGTTATGTAATATTCATCTGTTTACAGAGATCTATGGTTTCATCTCATTACAGCTGAATAATAGTTATTGGTGATGGAAAAAAAAACTACTCGGCTCGCTTGTAAATGCTGGAAAGGTGAACATCTTGTTGCCTATTACTGGTATTCTCATTTACTTCGGTCATTCTGTATAGCTAATGTCTCCATTTCTGCTCAACAGCGATTATTGGACTGAACTCCCAAACCAGGGAATCTCTTCCACTTGATCTTATGTAATGCATAATGGTTAATTCATCTCTAGGTATAAAGAACAATATCAACATTTATCGTCTTTTTGTCATTCTGAGGTTGGATCTAGAGTTTCACATTATACTGGTAGTGATCAGGCCATGTCTACTTTATCTGCTTAACAAAACTGGGACAAACTTCTGTCTTTAGGCCAGGGCCCCACATTGCGAAAACACATTATTTTAGCAACCCCAGGGCATAAAATCCTGCATTTTACAGTGGCTACATTGCACAAAAACAAATGTTCAGCGGAAATGCTGGGATTTTAGAAATAGGAGCGTTTTTGGAAAGTGCAGCATTGGAAACACTGGAAAACTGTGCAGACTTTCTATAGAAAGATGCAATGTGTTTCCGCCAGGGTCTTTTCCACAAAGTTCTTTTTTCAGCTATTCACTGCCTGGGGCCTTAGCCTTAAAGAATTTGCTCGTTTCCAAAAACATTGCCATTCCTGTAATTGAGTTGTGCTTGGTATTGTAGCTTAGTTGGAAATAATAAAAAAAAACTAAGGACACCTACACACAAAAATTATAATAAAACTATCAAATTTATTATTCACATAAGTAAATTATACAATTTTCCAATATACTTTCTGTATCAATTCCTCACGGTTTTCTAGATCTCTGCTTGCTGTCATTCATTGTTACTTCTAGAGGATACAAATCTGACCATGGTCATGTGATTTACGGTCCATGGTCATGTGAAAAGCAGTAATCAAAGCAAAAGGTGGCTACTTTGAAGAACCTAGAATATAAGACATATTTTCAGTTGTGTCACACTTTTTTGTTACGTATATAATTCCACATGTGTTAATTCATAGTTGTGATGCCTTCAGTGTGAATCTACAATTTTCATAGTCTTGAAAATACAGAAAGCTCTTTGAATGAGAAGGTGTGTCCAAACTTTTGGTCTGTACTGTATATGCAATCTTTCCCCAGGTTTATGACGCCGTATCTGTAGCTAGCATAAAGTAGTGACAGAGACCCTGATTCCATCGGTGTATCACTTACTTTTCAGAAAATTATAACTTATCTGCCACAGCAGGAGCTGAGGCGGGAGACTTCACCATGCTGTGTATGAAATAACTAATTATCTGCTGCAGAGGGAACTGAACGCTGAGTCCTCAGGAGCTGCTTGGCTTCCCCCTCCCACCTGCCACTGATTGAGTGCTTTCTCCCCATGTTCAGTATAGGGAGAAAGCTGTCAATCAGCAGCAGTAGGATGGGTGAGCCCACCACTCTCTTTGAAGATTAAAGAAAGTGATAGACTACTGTAATCAGAATATTGATCACTACTTCATTCTGCGCTCACATGTGTCAGAAACAATCTGGTGATCAATTCCCTTAATGTAAATTCACAATGAAAGTCCATTTAGTGTTCATTTCTGTTAGGCCTCAGCAATTGCATTTATTAAAATTGTCCAAAAAGTGTCTGTTGCACATTAGAAACCAGTCACCGTGTAGCTTCAATTTTATAGGAGGATTTTAAAGGGGGAGACACCAGAACTCAGCATATCAACACAACCTGCAGTTAGATTGGTGAAGGTCACTTGAATCAAATGGTGCTTTTCCTCAGTGCCTATGTTGCTGAGAGAGCGCTGTTTTTGTCATTATGCAAATTAGCTCTTTGGATCGGTGGCAGTGACCTCCAAAAAGGTAAGCCGCAACACCCTCATGTTTCCAAACAGCTCATTTGCTTATTGACAAAAGCCAAAATATCATGGCAATGAAGACCCCAATTCACAAGGGGAAAACACTGTTTCATTCAGATAACCCTAACCTATGTGTCTGCAGGGATGGATTTACATGCTGGGTTATGATGACAGACTCCCTTTAAGTTAGGAAAGCTGCTCTTTCATTAGTAGCTATGGGAAGAAAAGCAGGGGGCGGGGGTTTAGACCATTTTTATAAAAGAGGTCCAGGTCCCCATCATAGTAAACTATTTTGACTACTACCTAGTCAGTTTTGTATACAACCTAAGTAATCTGTGAGTCTAGGGCTTTTTAGGGCTTTGCAAGGTGCCTGATAGAGATGAGCGAGTACTGTTCGGATCAGCCGATCCGAACAGCATGCTCCATAGAAATGAATGGATGCACCTGGTACTTCCACTTTGACGTCAGCCGGACCCTAACCCCCCGCGTGCCGGCTACGTCCATTCATTTCTATGCGAGCGTGCTGTTCGGATCGGCTGATCCGAACAGTAATCGCTCATCTCTAGTGCCTGAGCATTTCCCTGTGGAAGTTTTTAGTGATCTCATAGTCTACATAACAATACAGTTTGATGCATAATTGGGAATGTCAGCTGTATTATTAATAGATATTATACCCTGCTTAAGCAATCTCATAACTGAAAAGCTCCCTCGAGGAAACATTTACATTTACTTTTCTCTGATGTAAACTTCAGGATGTAAAATGTGTATGAAACATACTATCACTTAGTAGTAATAGTTCTAGAAACATATAATACAAAGGAATACCGTGTCATTTTCTTTTATGGTAATTCCGACATTATTACGATCAGCCTGAATTGATATATATTACCTGCACTGAAAAATGTAGAAAATCATAAAAATATTACCTACTGGTATGCTGTAAGAACGGTATCGCTGTAAAACATAATAATAATCAAAACCATAATGAAGACAAACATGTGATCCATCTATTGCTATGTTACATTTGTAAATTATCTATTTATCTATCTATCTATCTATCTATATCTAATATATATTTATAGTTATGTAATCCTTCTAATTTTCTTTCTTAGTTGCGTATTTGGGTCTGTATTGTTGGGCTTGACCATCCAGACTCTCTTCCTTCTCGCTCAGGTAGCCACTTTTGGCTCAGTGACCAGTTCCAGGACTTTAATATGGCTTTAGTTAAAGAGGACCTTTCATGGTCCGGGACACAGGCAGTTCTATATACTGCTGGAAAGCCGGTAGTGTGCTGAATTCAGCGCACTATTGGCTTTCCCGATCTGTGCCCCGGGTAAAGAGCTATCAGTTCCGGTACCGTAGCTCTTTACAGTCAGAAGGGCGTTCCTGACAGTCAGTCAGGAACGTCCTTTTCCACAGCAGCGCCTATAGCGCTGTAGAGTGTGAGCGGGGAGGAACGCCCCTTCCCCCTCCTGATAATACTCGTCTATGGATGGAGGGGGATTGTTCCTCCCCACTGACACTGTACAGCGCGATAGGCGCTGCTGTGAAGAAGGGCGTCCCTAACTGACTGTCAGGAACGCCCTTCTGACTGTAAAGAGCTATGGTATCGGGACCTCTAGCTCTTTACCCGGGGCACAGTTTGGGAAAGCCAACAGTGCGCTGAATTCAGCGCACTGTCGGCTTTCCAGCAGTATATAGAGCTGCCTGTTCCCCAAACTATGAAAGGTCCTCTGTAAGCATGTATACTCACCGTCATTTTGGCTTTAGGGCAGGTTGTGTGTGCAGTAGTGCAGTGTCTATGTGTTTACTTTCATCTGACCCACTGAGTACATAGAAGCCTCAGATACATGGGCTGCCTTGACCCTGTTGAGTGTTTTATGACCCTTCATGTTGGCAAAAACACAAAAGACATATTTTACGTCCGCAGTTATGCCACCAAACAGTTTTACTACATACTTTGTCTTATTTATTAGGTTACTAGACGTATTTTTGTGATCTTTCATCATTTTATTTTTGTAATATTTTTTACCAGTTTTTTTTTCAGTGTTATTAGTAACATTTTTATTAGCACAAAGTTGCTACATTTCCAAAGGAATCATTTATTTATACAGTATGAGGTATAATCTTGTAGTATACTTTAGTTTATTTGTGTATTTAACTACTGTATGTTGTTTGTTTTTTACACCAAGTGTCCCCTATTTATTTTGAGCATTTAGTCTTTGGTGCTTTACATATATAAACATGGTTTATATACTTAATACAAAAACAGGTAGAGAATATAAATGCACATAGTGACTGGTACAGAGACAGCCAGGACTCTGGCCGCAGGGGCTTACCAACTATTATAGAAATGCATGTTCTAGCCCATATACAGTGATAATTGTCCTGTGTTTAGTGATGTAAGGAGGCAGAGGGAACTGCCAACTTCTTATCGTGTCTACAAGATAAGACTGGTAAGTGACTTGCACAAATGGTAAATGGGTAAAATGACCATTCAGACTTTTGGCAAATGGACGCTGAAAATGCACTTGCTATTAAACAATAAATATAGTTTGTTAACCCAGGTTTAGTTTACGACAACTATAGTAGGAGGCACAGTCACTATATCCAGCCCTGCTAGTATGTACAGAGGAAAAAGTGACCCACACAGTTGATATTAACAGCAGCGTACGCTAACTCAGTTTTCTAATTGGATTGCCAGTATAAGGGTAAGTTCACACAGAGTTTTTTGGCCGTATCCGCCTCAAAATCCAGACCAAAAAGACGGCTCTCATTGAAATCAATGGGAGCCGCTCAGGAGTTTTTTCCAGGAGCCATTTCTTCTGGCTCCCAGAAAAAAGAAGCGAGATGCTCATTCTTCAGGCCGAGTCGCCTCGCGATTCGGCCTGAAGACATTCCCTCCTCCGGACTATGCCTAATCTGGATGGATGCTGGTGCAGTGCAACGGCTTTCAGTCACGGCTACCTGCCTCAGGTTTCGGTCAAAAAAACCCTGTCTGAACACTGCATTCACACTGAAGATTTTTTTTTTTGTCAGGAATGTGGTCAGGAAACTGACTCAAATTCTTCCTCCTAAAAACGCCTCATCGTAGGACTGTATGGTGTATGGAGGATATGTTAGGGTGCTCTCAAACATATCTCAATGCAGTTTTACGAGGCAATTTAGAGGACCGCAAAGAATGGGTACATACAATATATAGGAGTGGTACTATTTAAAAAGTGCTGCAAAAAACGGCGTCAAAACACATTGTATGAAACTAATGTGAGTTCTCTTTTCTTAAATCCCTCTTGTGCTGTATTCACACAGAGACTCCCTTGACATTTGAACAGATCAGCAATCTTCTATTGCTTTCAGCAGTAATATCGGTGTTCAGGTAGGCTCCACTCCGCCAAGATTTGCTTCTAACAATATTGACATAGTTGAAATGCAGCAGAAAGTAACATAACATGTCTTTGTAAGGCGGAGTAGAATGTAACACCTTAGAAGAGCTTTGCCTTTGACCTGTTCTGTGGTTAGAGTTTACTTAGCTGTGATGTTCTCTCTCTGACAGGTGAATAGACGTACAGACAGACAGATACAACTGTATTTTAACAGCATGAAATGCAGCCAAGAAAAATGTCAGCTTAAGACTTACCAAGTCTCTGCGTCTTATCCAATCCCTGACGTGCTCTATCCCCAAGTGTAGCATTTTGCTAACCAAGCCTTCGGTTTTCTTATCAAGTCTTGCCTAGTACTTTACTAAGCCCCTTTCTCTTGTATACCTTCAGGTTAATGGAGCTTTCCCTCGGCAGAAATTTGCACTTTTAATGTGCTCTGAATTTTTCATTGTTATGGCTGTGCGGGGAGAGGAGAGGCTGTTTTGTAAGTGACAAGTGTATCATTTTCAGAGGAGATGTATTGTATGTAGGACTTCAGCTCATTCTGTCATCCGGCGGTAAGGTCCACGGTAATGACTCTCTCAGGATTCCTCTTCAATGAAAACTTAAACTTCAGGGGCTTATTTTATACAAGCACCTAATACAAAATGTTATGATTCTCGGCAGATTATGGCTCTCCAGTGATACATTCTCCAGGAATGTTTTTTTTACTAGCTTGCAATGTAAAATAAAAGGATACCTTTTATGGCTTATGAATGCAAGTGATTTAATCGCGCCGTGAGGCCTTGGCATTAAACTGAAAGCCTGGCAGGCTATAGTATTGCTACCAGTGTAATACAGAGTATGGTAAATTCTACTCAAACTGCATTTACCGGGGTCTAAGTCATGTAGTATAGAGAGATGGTCAAGTATGTGGGTCTTCCCATTCATGTCTACGAACACTTGCATGGACATACCTCCATCCTGAGCAGCCACAAGATGAGGGTTCTGTAGATATGTCATAAATGTGTCAGATGTTAAAGTCACCAAGGTGAAGCATATTAAATCAGCAAAACTGAGACATACAGAAAGGCGAACCCGATTGTAACGCCCTTTTCCCCATGAAAATCCATGTGTCCATTGCCAAGATATTAATTTATTGCATAATATGCAAGTGAGTAGTCTGGAGCTCTGAGGGTGGTTCTATTGCTCTAAAGGCCTAGTTCACACGGGGTTCCGCATGAACACATTCCGTCGCGGTTTTCCGCTCCGGATTAGGCCCAAATGAATGGAAATAGTCCGGAGGGAGGTGTTGCGAGGCGGACGCCATGGCTGAATCAGCCACACAATCCGCCTGAAGAAAGGGCAGCTCGCTTCTTATTTCCGTGAGCGGGAACACACCAGCGGATAAAAAAACACTAGTTGTCTACATAGATTTCTATTGTGAAGGGGCAGGGTGAATACTGGGCTTTATTTTGCAGACAAAAATTGCGCAAGGTCATGTGCATGAGATGAGGACTTACTTTGTGGCAGCATTTTCATTTAAAGGGATCCTATCATTGGATACCCTTTTTTTTCTGACTAACACGTAGGAGTAGCCTTAAGAAAGGCTATTCTTCTGTTACCTTTAAAGGTCTTCTCTGTGCCGCCGTTCAGTAGAAATCCGGGTTTTCTTCTGTATGTAAATGAGTTCTCTCACAGCACTGGGGACGGTCCCCAGCACTCATACAGCACTGGGGGCGTCCCCAATGCTGCAAGAGAACTCTCCAGCGACACCTCTATCTTCTTCTGGAACACCCTCTCCCTGTGTCTTCTTCCGTCCTGGGTTTTAATCCACTAGGCCTCGGGACTTGGGCAGAGCTGAATGTGCATGCCCGGGCCTCAAGAAAATGGCCGCTTACACCAGCTTACTGTGTAAGCGGCCACAAGAAAACGGCCACTTACACCAGCTTACTGTATAAGCAGTTAGCTCTGCCCGAGGCCTAGAAGATTGAAACCCAGGAAGGAAGAAGACAGACGCGTCACTGGGGATTTCTCTTGCAGCATTGGGGACGCGCCCCAGTGCTGTTTGAGTGCTGGGGACCGCCCCCAGTGCTGTGAGTGAGAGAACTCATTTACATACAGAAGAAAACCTGGATTTCTACTGAATGGCGGCACAGAGAAGACATCTAAAGGTAGGAGAAGAATAGCCTTTCTTAAGGCTATTCCTACATGTTAGTCAGGAAAAAAAGAGTATTCAATGATAGTATCCCTTTAAATGAAAATTCTTCCAAAAAGTAAGTCCTCATCTCATGCATATGACCTTGTGCAATTTATGTCTACAAAATAAAGCCCAGTATTCACTTTGTGATCCATTTCTTATTACTGTTTCTTCAGCATAAATGCCATATAACCAGAACAAATGAGAGGCAGTGTTAGTGTAAAACTAGTCTAACAAAGAAATTACATTAAGGA
The DNA here is from genome assembly GCF_031893055.1 of Leptodactylus fuscus. Taxonomy (NCBI): domain Eukaryota; kingdom Metazoa; phylum Chordata; class Amphibia; order Anura; family Leptodactylidae; genus Leptodactylus; species Leptodactylus fuscus. The sequence continues at coordinate 309,743,858 of NC_134265.1, forward strand.
CCATCCATAAAACCTAACTTTTACTTCACCATTAAAAAAAATAAAAAGAAACACAATACTATACAATATATTCATAGAAGTAGTGGATTGGGGAAGATTCTATGTTGACCTACAGTCCATAGCCTTTTGTAGGGAACCTTACTTAAAATGCAAACAATGAATACTTTCTACACCTACGCCTTCTTCCTGCTCTCAGTTTAAGGAAGCTTGCCTCTCCAATCTGACAGCAGTCATTTTGAGCCTGGGCCAATATGAGAACAATGTATGTGGCACTTGACTTGCATTCAGACACATTAGACTGTTTACAGCACAGAACCAGCTCTGAAATAACCGAGTTGAGCTTGGAACAGACTGTGAAGCAGCGGTCAGTATCCATCACACCCCAGATGCTAAAAATGTGAGTCATCGGTGCAGCAAATGCAGTATTTCTTGTCGTTGTGTGTGAAAATATAATGATGGGTGTCTTATGTTCTAGATATTACGTTTTCCCTTATGTTTAGATAAACTAAAACTTTTTTATGTCTTTGGGGCTGATTTGTTTCTCCATTCTGCACAAGCCTTATCTCTACAGTGACATACTCTGTGGTTATTGGCTATGCATATTTATGTGGTATGGGGTTTTTATTGCTATAAATAGGGTTATTTCTTTGCTGCCAGTAGAACTATCACTCCTGTAATAACTATATTTTTATACAATATGATTTACTGCTCTTTGGTTGACTTTTGCACATTTTAAGGCGACATGCACATGGTGATTGAGGGCCACGGACTGCACATGGATGTCATTCATTGGGGCCAGTGAGCACAGTCTGCAAAACAGACAGACAGTCATAGGACCTGTCTTGAGTTTTGCTTACGGCTCACGACCCCATACACTAGACAGTGAAAATGCACGTTTGTGTGTATGGGGCCTTAGGGATGACTGGGTGAAAAACACGGCTAGCACACTGTCATAGCACATGGTCATGTGTATGAGGCCTCATTGTCAAAAAGGACTTTGTCATCTCTTTGAAAAATAAACAAGACAGAATAACGTTTCCCTTGTTTTTAAAATTAAAGTCAATGTGCACTATCTGCATCTGTCATTTCATTCCTTTTTTCAGTCTGCTGTTCTGATCCTATTGTTTTATCCCAATTTAATATAATGCTTTGTCCCAACTCAGTCCATATGTTTTCTAAACTTTTTTGTGTCCTTGGGCAACTGTATTATTCAATATCATTCTAGACCTTGCTCTCCTATAGAAACACATGGCCAGTCTTCCTCGTGTAGCTGACTTTCTATAAACTAGAAATTTCACCCGGCAGTTGTCAGACACCTCCCCTCCTCATCTGGCTCTACCTCCTTTGTTCTTCTGTTTGTCCCCCTTGCATAGAGAGCTGCTAATAATGCCATTTCTGCCCGCTCTAGTAGACGAGGTGAGCAATGATGTAGTAGGTGATGTGATGTCAATATATGATGTGGGATTTCCATGCAGCTCGGATGAGCCAATGTGGACATATTATTATTATTATTATTATTATTATTATTATTATTATTATTATATTGCGTATCAATGCAATATGTCAGTGCCATGCAGTGTATCCTATGAGAAGAAATCACTTTACTTTTGCTTGCCTCATGCATTTAAGAGCTGAGAGGGAAAATCATATGACAAGCAGGAGGCAGGGGAAACTGGCTGAAGCTGCATCACAAGACTCTGGTTCTATGTTACTAGTCTGTTACTTGCAGACCTTAGATAGGACTTAAATTGCATTGTCAATTGAAGGTCTGTGGGTGTCCAACAACTGTAACTGCTATGGATTAGCTGGTTGGCATCATGTTAATCGATCACATAGCCTGATCCCAGTGCAATCCCATTCAAATTAATGGACTGAACTGCAATAATAAGTACAGCTGCTGTACAAATATTATGGCACAGTGCTTAGTAAGTACTGATGGGCTGTACTCGCCCAAACAATGCCTCTCTAAACAGCTAGTTGGCCAGGGGCCGGGTGTCAGACCTGCCAATCTTAAATTAATGACCTATAGGTCATCAATAATGTAGCTAGTTAAGTAAAATGTATTGAGTTGGGCTCAGAATGGAAACCTTAACATAAAAAAGTAACACCGCTGGGCTCTACTACCTAGTATCTGTTGTCAGGGTCTGGGGTTGCTAGTTGGGGTGGCATAGACACACAAGTCCAGTTTCTTTAGTCCAAAACAAAGGTAGAGTTTTATTTTCACTCAAAAATATAGTGCAGTAACAAAAGGAAACAATACAAAAATAAATACCTGCCCGGCTAGGCTCTAACTAAACATAGAATAGGTTACCTTACCTAGAATCACCGAAATCAAAAGCCAGTTGAATCTCAAAATTATTACCTCTTTCTTTGGCTCTCCAGCCAAACTCTGCCAAAGTGTTGCTGCTGGAGCTGGCTTCTTAAGCCTCCCTTGATGAGCAGATTCTCTGCAGCTGAGTCGCTGCCAGAACATCCCCAAAGTGCGGACTGGAGGGGGGTGGAATGACAGGTCCCACTACCAACCTACCTGCCATTCCTAAAAATTTAGCCCAGTAACCAGAACTCTGAAATAACCCTCAGACAACAATCGTTATCTGCTGAGAAACATTCTTTCTAGAGTTTTCTCATCTCACTCACCTTAGTAATCTGGGTGAGATGTACACCCTCTCCATTACCTGACCAGCCATCGTCTTACACTGTAGACATACAGGAAACATCTAGAAATGCCACTCAGAGCTGTGACCCAGTGACTGGCTGAGCGGCCGTCTCTCGGCATTCTCTGTGTGTGCCAAAACCTCAGGAAAAGACAAGTTGGAACGCAGGTAGCACTGGGACAGAACCAGCGCGGAGATCATGATGGTGAGCGTATTTTTAAAATAAACTGGTGTTTCTAAATGGATAAAACTTATACATTTCTATAACACAACTGTGCTATAGTCAGTCACAAAGAACGTATTATTAGAATGTAAATGATGTGTGTCACCTTGACTATACACTTCACAGCTTTCTTTTATTCCCTCTCCTTTTCTTGCTTTTCCATCACTGTAAAAACATGACCCGGAAGAGTAAATTTAACTTTGTCGCTTCTGTTGTTGTTGTTCATTTGCATAAGATATTAAGTGACAAAAAAAATCTCTTTACTTCCAAACACTTGTGATGCTGATTTTCAGACAACCCCCACACATGTGGTCTCCTTTGTTTAGATGTGATGGGCAGTGACAATTCTTCTAATCCCTTTAATCATCTCTTGTAGCAGCTCATGTAACTAGATTAATCCCACATAAAAGATACTGCCGAAGATTTCCTTGGAAACAAGATCAACAGGTTTTTGTGTAATCCATCACGATTTGTACCTGTAACCAGGAGCGGGAGGGAAGCTAATGATGGTGGTCTTACTCATCCTGTTGTGATCGAGCTGTCATTGTAGCTTTACACCTCCACACGATGGTCCTCGCAAAACTCGCTCCATTTCAGCCCCATTGGCTCACGGCTTCCCTAATACTTGCATCAGTTTACCATTCCCTCTAGCCTGCAGCACTGTATATTTAGGTCACAATAGTGCTTAGATATCGGCTTGCGCTCAGTTGTGCTGAACTTGGAAAGTTGTTCCTGTCTATTTTTCATAATTAGGACAGAATAAATGGCGGACTTGCAGGAATAATTTACTAGATTAGTTTGTAATAACTTTAGGCAATAGAAGTGCATTTATACCGTTAAGATGTATTGGGTCTAAAATTGCTCTAGATCCCGGAATTTGGGGGTGTACTGTTACTACTTATCGAGGGCACCATTGAATTTAGATACAAAGAAAATGACAAAGGTTAAAGTTGGGAAAATCTGAAGCAGTCACCTAACATTACAGTAGGAGATGAACAGTGGTCCAATTATTGGGACCCCTACCAATCCTAAGAACAGAACTCCGATATCTTTAGTACTCTCACTAAATTAGTAAGGGAGAATGGGACTTTTGTTACCAGGATCAGTGAAGGTTCCAGCAGTCTGACTCCCACCATTCAGATAGATAGATACAGTAGACAGATAGATGGATAGATGGATGCTGAAAAATCAAAAAAGTGTTACTTGTCTCTCTCCAATTCCCTGCCGATCTGGTTTCATCACTGCCTGGGTGCCTGCTGGTTTTTACTACCTGATGTCTCTTGACACACAATTCCTGGAAATGCCGTCTCAGAAAGCTGCAGCCAATCTCCTGGCATTGCTTCAGTTGAGACCCGCTGTAGGAAGCCCAGGTTTATAGACGTAGTGTGGGAAATGGAGTAGTAGGGGATCAGTTTAGTAATAGATGAGTATCACTTTTTATGTTAGTACCCCATTTGTAGATGCTTTAAATACATATTATTTCTCTGAAAGACCCCATTAAGTCACAGTGGCTTACAGACCTTGATGGGTGGAGTACTGTCTACTAGTAAAATTGGCTGTTACCCATTCAACCCTCATCTATGTGGCTCTCCATGGAAGCCCTAACCATATAAATTCAGGCAATATTGACTATGTAGCTATATCTCCTAGGAGTGCCAATGTAGATATGTAGGTATGATATAACAATACTAGTAAACATGTGCAGATATTTTACTACAATAATACGATTTTATAATTTATTTTTCCAAGTTTGCTTCTTTTTTTAACTGAATGTGACTGATGGTTTAATCAAAGTTGAATGCTGCAGCTCACAGTGAACAAAAGGATGAGGGCTTATGCCCTGCCGACTACATGTACAGTCTGAATCCCTGGTTAAAAGTTTAGACCTAATATTTAAAGGGGTTAAATGAAGTTGTACCTGCCAGATTCATATTGGAAAGCTGAAGGTGATGTTTGTAGCTGTAGGCCTATGGAAGATCACCCTGTAAATTTATTAGAGCTATAGGAAGATAAATTATTGTAGCAGAATTGTCTTAATAAATAGCCTGATGTTTACTTTCACTCAAAGACAATCAATGTGTTGACCTATTGGATATGCAACCCAAGGCTAGGTACACACTACTGTCATTACAGTTCTTTTCTGTTATAGCATGAGAGCAGCGGCCTGATATGAAGACTGCCTCAGAGAGTGTGCAAAACAATCTAGAAAGGTGATTTCTTCTGTCATATTTGTTTACTTTTCAAAAGAAAGAAAAAGTCGTACCCACAAGCCTACAATACTGTACCCTTTACCCAGTGAAAATACAGCACAATGCTGTAATAGATTGGCAGTTGTGTTATTTTTTTAGCTTATGACAGATTACATTGACACTCCGTTAACTGTCAGCATATCCTCACATGTTATATTATAGTACATAGCACTGCTGCCATTTTTGACTGCACCTGTGACACAGTGTTTGTTCATGAGCTTCCTAACATAGTTACTATTCACTATTAGACAGCACCTGTCACACAGTTATATGAAATTGATGACCGTCCAGTCTCTTTTTTTTAATCAGATAATTTTTATTAACAAATTTTTCTTTACATAAAATCAAACAATCGACAAAGCAACAGCAACACAATAACAATTCAAAGTAAATATGGAGACACAATCCGACATATAAAGAGGCAGGGGGGGGAAGTCCATTAGGACAACCGTCCAGTCTCTGGTTCTTTATACTTATGGTGTCTTACCTGCAAGAATATAGAGGGGGGGATAATCAAATTGCTCTCCTCTAGTAGGCAGAGATGGTACAATTTCTAGTTGGCTATGTGATAGTGCTAAGGCACAGAGAAAGAGAAGACCAGTTAGATTTGTGAATTTACGATGGTGTCTGAACTGTAGGAAAGGGAGTACAAGAAGAAGAAGTTGTCTGTTGCAATTTGGCGACAAGATAGAAAGTGCATTGCACTGTGTCTCGTATATGTTTGTATCAATGTTTTTGCACCAGGACCTGTGTGCAACGTCAACCCCTATGGACATCATGGGTTTTCCAACATGTTCCAGTGGCCCCTGACAGGCAGGTTTGGGGAGTTTGTTTTGCAGTAGGTAAACAAAAAAGCAATGACAGAGCTCTTATGGGACTCACTACGATCAATTACAAACCAGATGTACAGGAATCCATTCTACCTGTCATGGATGTGAAATTTGGTCATTTAGTGCAAGAAACAATCAATGACTGATGTCTAAGAAAAAAGAGGGGATTGTTTGCTACAGGAAAGGTCTGGCCGTGAACACGGAGCTTTCTCTGGACATGAGAGGCAGTGGTCAGTGCTACGTGACCGCAGAGCTCACTGGTTTTACATTGCTGCAGGATTTTAGAACAGTAGTCACATCCAAGCTGTGAACCCAGTATGTTTCCTAAGGCTCCGTTCTCACTAGCATCATGACTTCTGTACAGTATAGTGGATCTGTCAGTTTTGCATTATGTGGGTTTTTTTTTTACTGTGTATATATCTCCTTTCTGTAAAACATGTCTGTCCTCTGACATTCTTGCCCGCATCCATAAACCGAACGCACCCACCTAAAATTCTAACAAATGCCTTGCATACCTTCTCTGTTTGCGGTTTCTTGATTCTGCTACAGTACTCCTAAATGTACTGTGCAAGGCCAATGTATCTAGTATAGCTTATATCAGAGATGTTGGAAGATTTTTTGCACATATTTTTGGAATAGCTTTCACTGTGCTAACTATATCTGACTGAAATCCCTGCACTTTCCATGTTTAGGAGTCTGATGGGCGGGTTTAAACAATGAGTGACAGCTCTGCACAGTTGAGTGTGTCTATACAGATAATAATAATAAATTTTATTTATATAGCGCCAACATATTCCGCAGCTAGCTGTCTGTCACGGCCCATTGGATTTCTGTTGGACTCCGAATCTTTTCCTACAAAACTATATATCACCCTGCCCAGCTTATTCCGATATATACCATACTGCTTGCAGAACAGTCAGCATATTTAGTGTGACAGGATTCGTGTTAAAGGAGTTTTCCATGACTTACAATATTGGTGACCTATCATTAGGAATGGTCAGCAATTACTGCTTGAAAAGGGTCCCATATCCAAGGTCCTGTCCGATTAGCTGTAAGAAGAGACCATGGTGCTCAAGAGCACTGCAGCCTCGTCGCTGAGCTTCATATTCCTCAGTCACATGGCACAGCTGCACCTCAGTCCTATTCAAGTATATGCGGCTGAACTGCAATGCTAAGCACAACCCCTGCAATATGTATAGTGCGGTGCTTGGAATTCAGTCAGTAGGTCGCAGGGCCCTCCGAAATGCTGGAGACTCTTCAACCAGTTGGACTGGATGTCCCATCTGTCAGACTGATTATATATTGGTGACCTATCCAAAGAATAGATCATGAGGCTATAAGTCTCAGAAAATCCCTGTTTGTATACTTTTAACTACCTGTCCTCCATATTTTTCTGTATCAATCTGTCCTGAGATTGACCACATTATTGTGTGACATGCCGCTGTATTATGCAAGGTGTTATCTATACAGAAACTCTAAGCTCACGCTCTATTTTCAGTTTGGTTTTTGCAGTTTTGATTGACAAGTTTCAAGTGCTGGTTTCTGTTTTAACTCTGGAAAGATGTTTGACCTTGTATTGCCATTGACTGGAAAGCAGAGAAAAGGGCAGGAAAGCTTTCTGCATTCCAGCGGTATCTACATCACATACAAAACTGCGGCTGCCTGAGTGAGAGAGTGCGAAAGGTTACTTGTCTTCTAGTGGACATCTGTCAGTGTGCCAACAAGCTGGCATGGCATTCTTATTAGATAAAGTGCTGGTAAAGTTTTCTTGTCACCTTGTGGAGTCCATATTTGTGGGCTGAACAAACCAAGAAGAACAAAGCGTCCCATGTCCTAGTGATGTCACTTGACCCTATGGAAATGATAGTTCTCAAACAACAGTAGGGTCTGAGCATAATTTAGATGCACTGTGGCCGGCTGACAAATGGTCTATTATAGACACGTGCTTTATTTCCAGACGTTGTCCCATAATAACGGTACCATTAATGACTTATTCATAACACGTCATAAAGCCCCTTCACACAGTCAGTATTGGATCAGTATTTGTAACACAAAACTTGGAGTGGCTCCAAAACACTGAATAGGTACAAATGATTCTACTTTTTTCTCTGTATAGGTTGTACTTTTGCTTTTGACTTGCAAATACTGATGCAAAACACTGACTGATTGTGTACAAGTGCCCTAAGGGGGCATTCACACAGAGTAACGCAACACTGATTCTGGCACAATAACTCGTGTAAGAATCAGCGCTGCAAAACAGAATCCCGTTGACTTCAATGGGTTCCGTATAATGCGCGTTACACAGCCTCCCATTGATTTCAATGTGTTACCCGAGTTAAACGGAACCCATTGAAGTCAATAGGATTCTGTTTTGGGGCGCTGATTCTTAGGGTGCATTCACACAGAGGAAAATGTCGCTGAATTTGGTGTGGAATTTCAGCGCTGAAAAAAAGCCTTTCATTGACTGCAATGAAGTCAATGGGAGGCTTTTTTTTCAGCGCTGAATCTGACTTGGATTCCACACTAAATTCAGCGCCATTTCCCTCCGTGTGAATGCACCCTTAAGCAAGTTATCGCCCCTATTCAGTGCCGCGTTACTCTGTGCGAATGGCCTCTATGACCTCTGACCACAAACCACATGTGCTGTGCACAATTTTGGACATCTGTATATAGTTATTGCTGTACTTGGAGCAAGTGCAGAGAGGACGGCCGACATAATTAAGGGGATGGGTGTATACAAATTCAAGATGGTCCTGGGTGTCTTTCTTGAAAATAATAATAATATCACAGGTTATGGGGGCTAGAAATTTTTGGGATGGAACATTGATCTAATTGCCATATTTGGAGTTTGAAAGGATTTTTTTCCTCTGATGGGGCAATTGGCATTAGCCTTGTGTTTTTTTTGCCTTACTCTGGATCACATTCTTACGTTTATAGATTTAACTTGCTACGGTGTCTCTTTATCCAACCAGATCAACAATATTATTATGGTCCAGAAAATCTGGACTGTATATTGCTCACATTTCCCGGACACATTTGGCTCAGAGACTGAGAATCCTTGCATCACCATAATATATAGTGCTAGGAGTTCTTACATCCCTACTGTCCTGTACTATATACAGTGCTGCAGGGACTCCTAACATTCTAGTATGTAAAAAGTCCCGGTCTCAGGACCACATTGAGTCTGGGAAATGCCAGAAAAATCCAGACCATACTTGCCCATATGTATGGGGCCAAAAGGTAGGATAACTGGTCATCTAGGTTTCCTTCTGTAACTTGTATTTATTTCAGTGCTCTACACACAGCGAGATTATAAAGAGAGTTAAAGTGCGATCTGCTTAAAATGTTACACAATATTAGAAGTGCCGTGGCCTCGGTACACCGGCTTCTATGTGGATCACATTAGTTTGACGTTATTCTTTGCAGGAGAACAGGGAGATAAATCAGACACACACCTGAGACACTTCAATCCCGAAGCTTTATGAAATGAGATTGTTTTATATCACTGAGGATGTATGGGAAAAGTAAAGACATTATACACAATTACAATATATCTTGTGACTGACAAGAAGTTTATTGAATGCTAAAGGCATCAAATCCATTCAGGATTTCATCTCTGTATATCTCTCCTGCCCCTTAAATCCTTAATGTGATTCAGTAAATTATACACGCCAGTACAATGACTTGAAGTCACCTGTCAGCAAATATTGGTATCTGTATATATGCATTGTACTTATATTATGTGAATTATATATTTTAGGATGTGTGCTTTACACAGTCGTCTATGGGTCTGTACTCTAGCTCCATGCATCTCTAACAGGGGTGAACCTGGCCCTTTCACCGCCCGAGGCGAACGACAGGACAGCTTGTCCTGGACTGGTTTAGGTAAGGAAAAATGCCGCCCTCCCTGGGGCCCTGACATAGCGCCGCCTGAAGTGGTTGCTTCAGGTCGCCTCATGGGAGGTGCGGCGCTGATCTCTAAGGGTCTGTTCGCACAGTGTTTTGCAAGCAGATTGTGAAGCGGAACCCGCCTCAAAATCTGCCTGAAAAAAACACCTCCCATTCATTTCAATGGGAGTCAGTAGCAGTTTTTTTTTCAGCTAGCAAAAAAAAGTGACATGACGTATCTTCAGGTGGATTCCGCCTGGAAAAACCCACTGAAGTCAATGGGAGGCAGAAAAATCGCAAGGTGGGTTTTTGACGCTGTTTTTGAAGAAACCACTAACTTTTTTTTTTTTAACCACATGAGGACCGCCGTACGTAAATTTACGGCCTCATGTGCTGGTACCTAAAGACCGGACTATTGCCGAAATACGTCCGGCCTTTAGGTACCTTTCTGGCGGGGGGAGGGGTGCGGGGGGGACAGGGGTTAGGTGTTACTAACACCTAACCCCTTCCTCCATAACGTCCAGTGGGAACTGAGTCCGACTGGACGTGTTAACCCTTTCGATCGCGCCGTCAAACATCACGGCGCGATCGAAAGGGATCCGCCGATATTTGAAAGTGATCGGCACCCCCCGCGGCGAGATCGGGAGGTGCCGATGTCAGTAGAAGGTAGTCTGGGGTCTGGCCAGTGACCCCAGACTACCGGAGCCCCACATACCTGGTGATCCTGCCAGGCGGTGGAGGAAGTGAGCGATGTGTCTCACTTCCTCTGCAGCTTACAGGACACGAGCAGGCTCATGTCCTGCTCGTGTCCTGTCTGCTACTGTGCTGAATCAGCTGATGCTTTCATCAAAGCATCAACTGATTCAAGTGTCCTAAAGGGACACATGAAAAAGTAAAAAAAAAAGTTTAAAAAAAAAAAAAGTGTATGAAAAAAGTAATAAAGTTCTAAAGTCTAAAAATCCCTTTTTTCTATACAAAATGAATTATATAAAAAAAAGCACTAAAAATTAAAAAAAGCAATGCATATTTGGTATCGTCGCGTCCGTAACAACCTGTACAATAAAACTGAAATAATATTTAATGTACACAGTGAAGGTCGGGAAAAAAAAACGGAAAAAACTCGCCGGAAGTAATGATTTTTCGCCATCTCACCATACAAAATATGCTATAAAAAGTGATCAAAAAGTCATATGCATCCGACAACAGTACCAATAAAAAGCACAGGTTGTCCCGCAAAAAATAAGCCCTCAACCAACACTGTCAACCGAAAAATAAAAATGTTACGCCTCTTAGAAGATGCGATGCAAAAAACATTGATTTATGTCCCCAAATGTGTTTTTCCTCTGCAGAACTAGTAACACATAAAAAAATAATATAAATGAGGTATCGCCATAACCGTACCGACCCGCAGAATAAAGGGAACATGTTACTTATACTGTACGCTGCATGGCGCAAAATTAAAAAAGTAAAACTCAATGCCAGGATTGATTTTTTTTTTTTTAAATCCAGCAAAAAAGGGTTAATAAAATGTATTCATAAAGATGTAGACACCCAAAAATGGTGTCATTACGAAATGCATCTCATCCCGCAAAGAATAAGCCCTTATATGGCCGCGTCACCAGAAAAATAAAGAAAATATAGCATCTCACAATGTGAAGACAAAAACCCTCAAAAATCGCCAAATTATTAGAATACAACTGGCGGCGTCAGGAAGGGAATATATAAGCTGTGCAAGCGAATATCAGGGGACACCCCAGATTTACAGCTTATGAGGGAACAGACACCAGAAGTGACCCCCAGAGTGACCCCCAGAGTGACTCCCCCAATCATAGGAGCTACTGGGACATAGTAGGGAATTTGGTGTTTGCAATGTCCTCCGCAGAGCTTATATATTCCCTCTTCGCCATCCGCTGTGCAGTCACGTCCGGGATACTAATACTCGCTACACCCCCTGATAAATTCTTTGAGGGGTGCAGTTTTCAAAATGGGGTCACTCCTGGTACCCCATGGAATCCACTTTTCTGGTACCTTACAGGCTCTACAAACATGACATGGCGTCCAGATACCAAACATCTGAATCTGTACTCCAAAAGCCGCATAGCGCTCCTTCCCTTCTGCGCCCTGCTGTACGTCCAAACTGCAGTTTATGACACATGTATGACACATGTATGACACTGGTGTACCCCGGATAATGCACGTAATGTCATATGTGGGTATAAACTGATATTAGGGCACAGCCGGACACAGAAGGGAAGAAGGGTCATTTGGTTTTTGGAGCACAGACGGTTTGGTTTTTGGATGCCATGACACTTTTGTAGAGCTGAAACGCTAGTAAAGTGGAATCCCCTGATATGAGATGTTATTTTGGAAACTACACCCCTGAAGGATTTCTCCAGGGGTACAGAGAGCATTTTTAACCCCCAAGTGTTGCTATAACTTATTATCCATAAATGAATACGAAGCGGATTGTGAGAGGTGAAAATGACCATTTTTCCAGGAATACGTCCTTTCAGTGCGTAATATGTTGTGTCCACCTTGTATCAGAGATGAACGCTCTAAAAGCTGTTGTGCCTGGGATACCCGTTTAACAGTTTTTGGAGTGTCTCTGCTGACATAAGTCGGGCACAACATGTTGCACGCTGAAATGGCAAATCTGTAAAATTTTCATTTTTAACTTCTCTATCAGTTGCGATTTCATTTCTGGAAACTAAATAAATGCAACACTCAAGGGTTAAAAATTCTCGCTACACCAAATCCCATCAGTGGGGTAGTGTCCAAAATAGGGTGACATGTCTGCGGATTCCACTTTATTGGCAATTCAGGGGCTTTGCAAAAGTGGCATGACGTCCAAAAACCAAAATAGCGCTCCTTCCCTTCTGTCCCCGGCTGTGCCCAAACAGCCGATTCTACCCACATATTGGTATTAAGTCCGTTATCCGGGGTACACCAGTGTCATACATGTGGGCATACACTGCTATTTGGGTACCCAGCAGGGCGCAGATGTGAAGGAGCAATATGTGCTTTTGGAGTGCAGATTTAGATTCTTCGTTTTTGGACACCATGTCACATTTGCAGAGACCCTAAAATTGCCCCTACAAAATGGGGTCACTTCTTGGTGAATTCCAGTTTACTGGCACCTCCAGGGCTCTGCAAAAACAACATGGCACCCAGAAAGTCCCTCTAAATCTGTACCCCAAAAGCTAAAACGCACAGTGGTCCTTCCCTTCTGAGCCCTGCTGTGTGCCCAAGCAGCAGTTTACACCCACATATATAATTTTTTGACCCCCGGGATGGCCCCTTAATAGTTTTAGGAGTGCAGGTCTCTGACAACACAAAGTGGGTGCAACGTATTGGGCACCGAAATGGCATATTTTTAAAAATTTCAATTTTCATTTTGTACATTAAATTTTTGGGAAGCATTTTAGGCTCAAAATGATAATACCTCTTGATACATTCCTTGACAGGTGTAGTTTCTAAAATGGGGTCACTTTTGGGGGGTTTCCATTGTATTGATACTTTAGGGGCTCTGCAAATGCGACATGGCCCCTGAAAACTATTCCAGCAACATCTGCCCTCCAAAATCCAAATAGCGCTCTTTCCATTCTGAGCCCCAACATGTACCCATACAGCAGATTATGGCCACATATGGGGTATTGCCGTGTTCAGAAGAAATTGTGTAACAAACTGTGGGGGGCTTTTAATTCTTAAACTATTTGCAAAATTAAAACTGTGGCGCTAAATGGACAATTTATTGGGAAAAAAAGTAATTTTTCATTTTCACGTCCCAATGTTAATAAAATCTGTGAAACACCTGTGAGGCCAAAATACTCACTCTACCCCTAGACAAATTCTATGAGGGGTGTAGTTTCCAAAATAGGGTCACTTATAGGGGGTTTCCACTGTATTGGTACTTTAGGGGCTCTGCAAATGCAACATGGGACCTGAAAAATATTCCAGCAAAATCTGCCCTCCAAAAGCCAAATAGCCCTCTTTCCATTCTGAGCCCCGCCATGTTCCCATACAGCAGATTATGGCCACATATGGGGCATTTCTGTGTTCAGGAGAATTTGTGTAACGAACTTTAGGGAGCTTTTTCTCCTTTATCCTCTTGTGAAAATTAAAAATTTGGGGCTAAATTGACAGTTTGTTGGAAAAAAGTAATTTTTCATTTTCATGGCCCAATGTTAATAAAATCTGTGAAACAGCTGTAGGGTCAAAATGCTCACTCTACCCTTTAATATGTTCTGTGGGGGGTGTAGTTTCCCAAATGGGGTCACTTTTAGGGGGTTTCCACTGTATTGGTTCTCTAGGGGCTCTGCTAATGCGACATGGCACCTAAAAATAATTCCAGCAAAATCTGCCATCCAAAAGCAAAATAGCGCTCCTTCCATTCTGAGCCCCGCCATGTTCCCATACAGCAGATTATAGCCACATATGGGGTATTGCCGTGTTCAGGAGAAATTGTTTAACAAACTGTGGGGGGCTTTTACTCCTTTAACCCCTTGTGAAAATGAAAACTTTGGAGATAAAGTGACATTTTAGTAATTTTTCATTTACACATCCCAATGTTAGTAAAATCTGTGAAACAACTGTAGGGTCTAAATGCTGACTATACCCCTTGATGAATTCTGTGAGGGGTGTGGATTCTAAAATGGGGTCACTTTTGGGGGGGTTTCCATTGTTTTGGTACTCTAGGGTCTCTGCAAATAAGGCATGGCGCTGAAAATTATTCCAGCAAAATCTGCTGTTCAAACACCCAGTGTCGCTCCTTCCCTTCCATGCACTGCCGTGTGCCCAAAAATCAGTTTACACCCACATGTGGGGTATTTCTGTGCACGGGAGAAATTGCACAATAAACTGTCAGATGCATTTTCTCCTTTAACCCTTTGTGAATGTGTTAATTTTGGGTCTAAATGAATGTATTAGTGAAAAAAAATGAAATGTCTAAATTTCACTGCCATATTATTTTTATTCTTATGAAATGCTTAAAGGGTTAACAAACATCCCAAATGCTGTTTTGAATAATTTGAGGGGTGCAGTTTTGAAAATGGGGTAATTTATGGGGGTTTCTATTATACAGGCCTTTATAATTACTTTCAGAACTGAAATGGTCCCTAAAAAATTGGTTTGGAGAATTTTCTTGTAAATCTGGAAAATTGCTGTTACACTTGTAAGCCTTGTGACGTCCAAAATAAATTAAAAGACAATCAAAATATGATGCCAATATAAAGCAGAGATATGGGAGATAATATTTATTCATGTATTTGGATGGTATGACTATCTGCCTGAAAAGCAGATAATTTCACATTTTGAAAATTGCAATTTTTTTCAAATTTCCATCAAATTTCCTAGTTTTTTTTTATAAATAAATGCAAAAATATTGATTAGTGTTTACCACTAACATGAAGTATAATGTGTTACAAGAAAACAATCTCAAATTCATTTGTGTAAGTTAAAGCGTCTCAAAGTTATTGCCATTTAAAGTGACACATGTCAGTTTTGAAAAAAGAGGCCTGGTCTTTAACATACTTTTGGGCCTGGTCCTTAACCGGTTAAAGAGAAGTTTCCAGGTCCATGTGCTATGCTGGAGCAAAAAACCCCAAAAAACTAAAACTCCTCAAAAAACGCATCATGTAAAAAGCGCGTCAAAAAAACGTTTCCTAATTCCTGAAGCAGATTTTTTCAGCTTGTAAAAAACTCAGTGTGAACATACCCTAAGGTTTCTCTATCTGATTATGTACAAATCCGTAATGAAAGACGTGGTGTGTCTTCCTGGTGCAATACAACAATGCCGTACTATGCAGATTATCTAACTTAAATTACCAGGTAGGTTCAGGGCCACACGGCAGTGGGTTGCTCACAAATCTACAGTAGCGGCTCTTGGATGAGAGTTAAACAAATCTCATCCAACCAAAACCCACAGTGCAAAGGGACTTGTCCATGTCAATTATTGTTGTGATTTTTACCTGTGGATTTCAACCTTTACATTGCAAAAGTTGACAGCCTCAGGGAGGTTTACAGGTGACCTGAAGCAAAAACCGCCTTATTTCAGCCACCAAAAACAAGTCCATGTGGTGCTAAGGGTACACAATGCAGAATTTTTGGGGTCAGTTTTCATGACAAAACATTGGCCACCCTGGCTAAGATCCCTCTCTCTGATGTCTACAGTTTTGGTCTGGGCTTCTTGAGGAAGTAATTGAAAACCAATTCTTATATCTATACAAAACCATGCTCAATAACATGGTGGCTCAGTGGTTAACACTGTAGCCTTGCAGCGCTGGAGTCCTAGGTTTGAATCTCACCAGGAACAACACCTGCAAGAAGTTTGTATGTACTCCCCGTGTTTGCGTGGATTTCCTCCCATTTTACAAATACATACAAATAGGGGGGGAATAAAAGTACATTGTGATCCCTATATGGGGATCATAATCTATGTTAAAAAAAAAAAAAAAAAAGATGCCAAAGTAACCTCCAAATGGGTTTATCTTCCCATGGACATTTGGGGCCATGTATATGCTATAACTTTGTCTAGCCAGAGGATCTTGTGGTATCTTGGCAGACCGTTCCAACCCTGAACGAGCCTTTCTCCCATGTTTTTCCATCCCTTAGTAAATGTTCCATTATGCTTATTCATTTAGGAACATGACGGATCTGAACACAACAGCTCATACATGCATATTCAGCAGTTTGTTTTCTTCCAATTTGCTTCCAGAATAAATATTCCTTCCATCCTGGAAGCAATCTGTCTTTCTCATTCTTATTTCTATCATATCTAACCTAGGCATGATTTTACTGTTGTTTTATCTGGGAACAGAACACAAAATTGCCGTCTAAGTGGCAGGGCTAAATGGAAAGTCTCATTCTCTTCATTACTTCTGAAACATTTCTAGGATTCAGCTATAAAATAGAAATTGTTTATAGATGGCAGGGACTCAGGAAGTTCAGCATCAAGTTCTTGTTGTGCATGCCGGAAAATTGCTCTTACTTTGATCCTGTGCGTTGATTTTGTGCTATGAAGGATGTTTATTCTATTCCTTAACACTAGCAGAGATTCCTTTCATTATTTTACCCATGACACCTGGAAATATAGTATACTGTGTCTTTATTATTCAGGAGGTTATCTGCTATAACAGAAAAAAAAAAATTATTATCCAATAACCTCTTTGTTTAATACATAGGGACTACACATTAAATAGACCCTGTCAACAAACTTTTCATAAAGCAGGAGGATGAAAAGGAGCTGCTGAAGGGAGACAGAGGAAGAAATATTCCAGAGATAAGGCTGCAGCTTCTAGTGAGTGTTGTACCTCACTCCAGTGCTGGATTCACCGTTTACACTACTACTTTTATAATTTCCTTTTTGCTGTTACTGCTTCTGCAGATATGCTGTCGAGAGATACGGAAACATGGTCTCCTCTTACTTGTGCAGTGTAAGGCTGCATTCACACGGAGTAAACGCTGGCGTTTTTTGTGTGTTTTTTGCACATAGCGCCGCGTTAACGCCGCGTATACGCCGCGTTAACGCCGGGCAACGCCACCGCTAAATAGCGCGGCGTTAACGCGGCGTATACGCGGCATTAACGCGACGCTACGTGGCGTAAACGCGGCGCTATGTGCAAAAAACACACAAAAAACGCCAGCGTTTACTCCGTGTGAATGCAGCCTAAGACTGATTTCACGGCAGCTAGTCTCCACCAAGGCAGCTCAGGGAGAACTGAAAATTAGAAAGGCAGTCTGCAGAGGGGAAAACTAGTAATAAATTCAGAATGGGTCTCCTGTTTAAGTGAATGAGGGCACAGATCTATACGTGATTGGTTGGTTGGGCATCTCAGAGCATTTCCTGTGGCGTTAAGAGATGCCAGGAAACTCCGAAGCCATCAACTGGAGCAGCGGGTGATCGGGCAGGGGTGTTTAACCTTTTGTCATTTTAACTGCTCTTAATGGGCTCTTTTACCCTTATTTCCCATCGCTGCAAAACTTCTTTAGATTCCCTTCCTGTATCCTAGCTGCAATGTATCTTGCACTAAAGTATTAGAAAGGTAAAGATTAGAGTACCTGCGTAATGTCCTGTACACAGTGCATAGTGGAATTACTTCTCCTTTCTGATTATTATTATCCACATATCCTAGGGAACACAGAATGGTCTATACAAACCTGTTATAGTACTAGTCTGTTTACACATGTGACGTCCAGACCTGTTTGCTGCGTGGCATGTGCTATAGCAGATGGACACCTTAAAATAGAGCAGAAAGCATCTTGATCACTGTATGGCAACTGCTTAGTGTTTTACAAATGATTGCTTCATGTAAATTGTATTTTTATATGTTTTATCCTCAAAATAAATGTGGGTGACACCAATTTATATGTAGCATACGTGTTATGTGCATTTTGATTTTTCTTCCTTTTCTTGAAACTGGCAATTCTAAAAGAGTATTTAGTAGTTAGATTTTACTAACGCTTAAAGGCACTTTCTGCAATCACAGTGTTGATAGTGGGAGTCCAACTCTTCATTATTTACCTTGGTCCATATACCTTTAACACTATACATTTTGTTTCCCAAACTTCAAAGTGCCTTCAAAAAGCTGATTGGCTGCGATTCCAAGAACCTGACCCCTGCCAATTGATTGATTGACCTCTACTAACGCTATCTATGATGGGATCTTGGCAAACCTTTAATGCAATGAACACTTAATTGAGATACATAAACCAGTCAGACTGGGTCACCTGGGGACCACCAGTAAAATTCATTCTAGAGGTCCACTATATACCTACATGCCTATAATCTATATTGCCTCATTCACAAATTCCTAAATGTGGCCAACATCAATGTATTTTTCCCAAAGATTGGAATGTTTAATGCAACAGATTCTCTGTAACTACATGTTATGGCTGAACTCTTACTACACACAAGCCCCTTCATCGGGTATGCCCCTTACCATGTATTCTCTGCAAATGTCCAGACTAGTTGCTTCCAGCTGTGAAAGCCAATGCAGATTATTTTATTGTACATATATATTATATATATATATATATATATATATATATATATATATATATATATAATCTTTATCTATATTTAGGTATGTCTTTATATAAACAATGTTTAGGGAGGCTCCTGCCACCAAAATCTTCTGATCACTTATAGCATTGTTGTAGAGGGGGGGGGGGGGTCAATGATATTGTGAACTTGCCTTTATGTGTCACAGTGCAATCTTTGCAGGGTTTGCTGCACCCAGTATTTTGGTGCAGTGCCCCTTCTTACTTTTGTTATGTACAATGCAATCTTTCAGACATGAATATCAATTTTTAATCTTACGTAAATGAGATGTTTGCTGTATCCTGGGTGTTGCTGTGCCTGCCATACCAGTATTCCTGTGGTCCCCACCAAGTGCCATCCTCTAACTGGCAGTTTTTAATGTGAAATGACCACAGGCAAATGCAGGATTCAGCAGATGCAGCCATATCACAAATGACTTGTTTGCCAAAAGATCAAAAGATGTGTTCACTTTGTCATTGAGTTTAAGGCCCCACATTGCAGAATTTTTTTTTTCTTGTTGTAGATTTTGCTGCAGTTCCGTGAGCTAAAGTCAAGAGTGAATTTAGTAGAAGGGAGAAGTATACATTTCCTGTTCCTGTCAAGGCCCCACTTGGCTTTGGCTAAAAAAAAACCCCCACAAAAAACCCCCCAGCACAATCTGTAACAACAAAAGCAGCTTTTCATTGTGTAACCTCAGCCTAAAGGGTTTTCCATGCTACATAATGGATGACCATGCTTTAGGATAGGTCATCATTTAAACACTCTCAGGGGTCTGAATCCTGGCCCCCCAGGGTATCAACTCTTTAAAGAGGCTGCAGTGTTTGAGTTGGCGCCTTAACCACTTCAGTACTTTCCAATGACAACTTTGTACATTTGTGCAGTGGTTGTGCTTGGTATCTCAGCTCAGTTCATTCACTTGAATGGGACTGAGCTGGGTTGACACCATGTATCACATGGTCTGGGAAGTTGATATATGGGGGTTTCTGTGTTAGACCTCCCACAGGTGTTCAATTGATGACCTATCCTAAGCACTGAGTCAAGCTGACATGGCTTTGTCAGTGTAGTTAGCACATGGAGTGTAAAGTTGAACTCTACTACATCTGTAGTATCTGCAAATGAATATGTGGTGATTAGCTATTACATTGCTTTTGTTTCATGTGCATAGCAAGCCGTACCATACAACTCTGGGTACAGTGTGTATTTGTGAGAATCTAAGCCAGTCGTCCTAAAATACATGTTTTGTTAATCATGGTTCAGCTTGAAGCTAAATTTATTAGATACTTTTTTAGCTTGCAGTGCAGGGGAATGATCAAATAGTTCTCAGCTATTTCTTGGTGGGAATCATCAGGCTACAATAATCCCAGGAAGATCAGCTACAGCCATAGGTATTTCTACCATTTAGGGGTATGTTTAATAACCAGCCGTAATATAGAGTATATGGGAAACTTGTAGAAGGATACAAAGCAGGGGAATTTGTATTAGATTTACCTATTATTCACTTTTGACTTCTGAATTCTTATGATTTATTTTTCTTCTATGCGACCTATCTGCATGTCTAGTTTTAACAAAGTGGGGTTTTTCAGCCTTTTTATAAATCTTTCTTATTTTATAGACCAGTACATAACTAACTACCTTACAAAGTTCACCTATCTGAATTATAAGATATATACCGTATATAAATGAATCATAAATTATAGTTGTCAGACCTGTTAAAGTTCAGATTTAATATGTTCATTTATCTTCTGAGAAAACTTAAGTACATAGGGAGTTGCAGAAGGGCAGAAAATTTAGCAGGGGAAGACACTGACTATATGGCTGTTTTGTTAATAAGATTGATGTTCTCTGTTCTTAGCCGAGCAGCGGGCTTCCTTGAGTACAGGGGGCCAAACACCTGCTCAGGTTTGTCAGGTGCTGATTAGAGATGAGCGAACAGTGTTCTATCGAACACATGTTCGATCGGATATCAGGGTGTTCGCCATGTTCGAATCGAATCGAACACCACGTGGTAAAGTGCGCCAAAATTCGATTCCCCTCCCACCTTCCCTGGCGCCTTTTTTGCACCAATAACAGCGCAGGGGAGGTGGGACAGGAACTACGACACCGGGGGCATTGAAAAAAATTGGAAAAAGTCATTGGCTGCCGAAATCAGGTGACCTCCATTTTAGACGAATAGTGGATTTCAAATCCGGGTCATATGAGAATGTGAACTTTGTGACTATGAGACAGGGATAGCTGTACAGGCAGGGATAGCTAGGGATAACCTTTATTTAGGGGGGAATGTTATTAAAAATAACTTTTTGGGGCTCTATCGGGTGTGTAATTGTGATTTTTGTGAGATAAACTTTTTCCCATAGGGATGCATTGGCCAGCGCTGATTGGCCGAATTCCGTACTCTGGCCAATCAGTGCTGGCCAATGCATTCTATTAGCTTGATGAAGCAGAGTGTGCACAAGGGTTCAAGCGCACCCTCGGCTCTGATGTAGCAGAGCCGAGGCTGCACAAGGGTTCAAGCGCACCCTCGGCTCTGATGTAGGAGAGCCGAGGGTGCACTTGAACCCTTGTGCACCCTCAGCTCTGCTACATCAGAGCCGAGGGTGCGCTTGAACCCTTGTGCACACTCTGCTTCATCAAGCTAATAGAATGCATTGGCCAGCGCTGATTGGCCAATGTATTCTATTAGCCTGATGAAGTAGAGCTGAATGTGTGTGCTAAGCACACACATTCAGCTCTACTTCATCGGGCTAATAGAATGCATTGGCCAGCGCTGATTGGCCAGAGTACGGAACTCGACCAATCAGCGCTGGCTCTGCTGGAGGAGGCGGAGTCTAAGATCGCTCCACACCAGTCTCCATTCAGGTCCGACCTTAGACTCCGCCTCCTCCGGCAGAGCCAGCGCTGATTGGCCGAAGGCTGGCCAATGCATTCCTATGCGAATGCAGACTTAGCAGTGCTGAGTCAGTTTTGCTCAACTACACATCTGATGCACACTCGGCACTGCTACATCAGATGTAGCAATCTGATGTAGCAGAGCCGAGGGTGCACTAGAACCCCTGTGCAAACTCAGTTCACGCTAATAGAATGCATTGGCCAGCGCTGATTGGCCAATGCATTCTATTAGCCCGATGAAGTAGAGCTGAATGTGTGTGCTAAGCACACACATTCAGCACTGCTTCATCACGCCAATACAATGCATTAGCCAGTGCTGATTGGCCAGAGTACGGAATTCGGCCAATCAGCGCTGGCTCTGCTGGAGGAGGCGGAGTCTAAGGTCGGACCTGAATGGAGACTGGTGTGGAGCGATCTTAGACTCCGCCTCCTCCAGCAGAGCCAGCGCTGATTGGTCGAGTTCCGTACTCTGGCCAATCAGCGCTGGCCAATGCATTCTATTAGCCCGATGAAGTAGAGCTGAATGTGTGTGCTTAGCACACACATTCAGCTCTACTTCATCAGGCTAATAGAATACATTGGCCAATCAGCGCTGGCCAATGCATTCTATTAGCTTGATGAAGCAGAGTGTGCACAAGGGTTCAAGCGCACCCTCGGCTCTGATGTAGCAGAGCTGAGGGTGCACAAGGGTTCAAGTGCACCCTCGGCTCTCCTACATCAGAGCCGAGGGTGCGCTTGAACCCTTGTGCAGCCTCAGCTCTGCTACATCAGAGCCGAGGGTGCGCTTGAACCCTTGTGCACACTCTGCTTCATCAAGCTAATAGAATGCATTGGCCAGCGCTGATTGGCCAGAGTACGGAATTCGGCCAATCAGCGCTGGCTCTGCTGGAGGAGGCGGAGTCTAAGATCGCTCCACACCAGTCTCCATTCAGGTCCGACCTTAGACTCCGCCTCCTCCAGCAGAGCCAGCGCTGATTGGCCGAATTCCGTACTCTGGCCAATCAGCACTGGCTAATGCATTGTATTGGCGTGATGAAGCAGTGCTGAATGTGTGTGCTTAGCACACACATTCAGCTCTACTTCATCGGGCTAATAGAATGCATTGGCCAGCGCTGATTGGCCAGAGTACGGAATTCGGCCAATCAGCGCTGGCTCTGCTGGAGGAGGCGGAGTCTAAGATCGCTCCACACCAGTCTCCATTCAGGTCCGACCTTAGACTCCGCCTCCTCCAGCAGAGCCAGCGCTGATTGGCCGAATTCCGTACTCTGGCCAATCAGCACTGGCTAATGCATTGTATTGGCGTGATGAAGCAGTGCTGAATGTGTGTGCTTAGCACACACATTCAGCTCTACTTCATCGGGCTAATAGAATGCATTGGCCAGCGCTGATTGGCCGAATTCCGTACTCTGGCCAATCAGCACTGGCTAATGCATTGTATTGGCGTGATGAAGCAGTGCTGAATGAGTGTGCTTAGCACACACATTCAGCTCTACTTCATCGGGCTAATAGAATGCATTGGCCAATCAGCGCTGGCCAATGCATTCTATTAGCGTGAACTGAGTTTGCACAGGGGTTCTAGTGCACCCTCGGCTCTGCTACATCAGATTGCTACATCTGATGTAGCAGTGCCGAGTGTGCATCAGATGTGTAGTTGAGCAAAACTGACTCAGCACTGCTAAGTCTGCATTCGCATAGGAATGCATTGGCCAGCCTTCGGCCAATCAGCGCTGGCTCTGCCGGAGGAGGCGGAGTCTAAGGTCGGACCTGAATGGAGACTGGTGTGGAGCTATCTTAGACTCCGCCTCCTCCAGCAGAGCCAGCGCTGATTGGTCGAGTTCCGTACTCTGGCCAATCAGCACTGGCCAATGCATTTCTATGGGGAAAAGTTAGCTTGCGAAAATCGCAAACTGACAGGGATTTCCATGAAATAAAGTGACTTTTATGCCCCCAGACATGCTTCCCCTGCTGTCCCAGTGTCATTCCAGGGTGTTGGTATCATTTCCTGGGGTGTCATAGTGGACTTGGTGACCCTCCAGACACGAATTTGGGTTTCCCCCTTAACGAGTTTATGTTCCCCATAGACTATAATGGGGTTCGAAACCCATTCGAACACTCGAACAGTGAACGGCTGTTCGAATCGAATTTCGAACCTCGAACATTTTAGTGTTCGCTCATCTCTAGTGCTGATGCCATCCCTGGTGGCATAGAATTCAATTCTGGTTTATAGGAGTGTTCCTGATTTAGTAAGAGGCCAGAAATTCTCAATAACTCAGACCCACCTTGCACCATTCAATGACTATATTAAAATGCTAAAAGTACATTAAACTTCCAACTTACAGCTCTTCACAAGGAAGTATAGTTGTATAGAAATCTTTATCTGTTTACAGTTAAAATCTGAAGACTAGAAAATTCAGGAAATTCCAACGCTAAGCAGGTTGCAAGTGTATTGTAGTTGTTGTTATTTGCAGTATACAGCACTATTATCTTCTATGACACTTTGCATAATAAGACATTTGGATAACAAATATATAAAGAGAATGCAGCGTGCATCTTAACACTCTGTAGACTAAACACATAGGCGAATGAGCCTTGTTCATACATGTTTCCAGTTTCTGAATGATGTTACAGGAAGTTGGAATCAGTGAACATGGATGACCTTGAAAAGTAAAGGTGGGGTTATATGGTGGTATATAACCATAAGATAGATGTAACCATGGCAGGACTGGATCTAAAACATGGTTCACATCGGGGAGTCCACTTGGGGACCCCCGGAATGGTATACCAAACGCATTCAAAAGCGGTGAGCAGTGAAACCACAGGGACCCTATAGACTATAATGGAGTCCATGTGTTTTCCATGCGGTGTCCGCACAAATCATGCTGAGAGAAAAATACTTCAAGCAGCACTTCTCTCTGCATGACTCGTGTGGACACCACACTGAAAACACACAGACCCCATTATAGTCTATGGGGTCCATGTGGTTTCATTCCTCACTGCTTTTTAGTGCGTTCAGTATTCCGTTCGAGGGGTCTCCAAGCGGACTCCTCAAACAGAATACCGAACGCAAATGTGAACCAGGCCTAACCTTGTAATAGTGCAGCAGATTGGTGTGTTATATTAGTTCAGTAATCCTAGAATACCTGACTATAGTTATACAAATGTAACAGAAAACTGGCTATTAATGTTTTTCAGGATTGGTATAATGTGTGTTTCTAAATGCTAGTGGTAGAAGAAATATGGCCTTTTGGGAGATACACTACCATAGCGTATATAAATGTTTTAGAAAGAAGGAGCATAACAGAAAGTAACATAACTGTGCTACCAAGGGGTCTATTATTAGGATGTATTGTACCATAATTTACAATAGCGGCAGGCAAGCTAGAGAGCAACATTATTAAGAAGATCTGCACATTTATTTCACAGAGAAAAAGGTCATGGATATTCTTTAAAGAAGTCTTACCATGTAGGCATGTAATGCCTTAGCCACAGGATAGGGCATAAATTTCAGATTGGTGGATAGAAAATGATCACAGAATAAGGCTGAGTCGATGTGGTACAGGTCCACTGCTTCATTCCCATGATAAAAACCCACAACATAAGTGGAGTGGTCATATAGTGCTTGTATCATCAAAAACCCCCAAAACATGTGCTGCGCCTTGAAAACTCACAGGGCAGGTGAGTGTGTGCGGTGCAGGACTGCACAGTGTGTGGATGAGATTTATTTCGATATCTATTTTGCTGCTATTGTACATTGAAGTAAATCCGCAGAGAGCTTTCTACTGTAAATCCATCCCATGTGGACATATCCTAATGCTCCATTTACAGGTATATTAGATATTTTATTTATTGTGTAGAATTATATCTGCAGACATTAATATATAATGTACCACTGGCCTGGGATTGTTGTTCCCTGCATATTAGTAATGTTACACAGTAACATATATTGTAATATTGGTAAAACATTGTTAAGAATTATTCCCATGGATTGCTTTATTTTGTTCTTTAGTTTTTCTTCCTACTATTTCCGCTTTTACTTTGATGAATTTAGTTCACAAGTTCTTCTCTAACAAACTTTATTTCCACCACTTAGAACTACCCTAGAGGCGCTTCTTTACGTAAGCTATGGACCATAGAGATAACGCGAGCATCTTTAGCGCCGCAGAAGATGTTTGTTTAGAACACGAGGTCAGAGTTGGACAGATTTGTCTTTTTAAATAAAGCCATTATCAGTCAAGCTGAAGTGTTTCATGTTCTACAAGAATATCATCGTCAGAACAGAACAATCCAGCCATCTACTCAATAATGAATAAAGCTCGTGCTCAGTTACCTTAGTGTTTCATAAAATATGTAAAAGTATCCCCGCCTGTATCTGCTGTGAGAGGCCTGCAGTGCCACTCACCAAGGAAGTATGAGGTATCAAAATAACTCAAGAGAAGGAATTTTAATGAATAGATTGCAGAGGCTATAAATACTGGCTGGCAGATAATGCTGGTTTACTGCCCAGCTTGTTGTATTAATACTTTCACAGCACTTAAAATAATATCCCCAGTCTCATGCTTGCCTCCGGCTCCCGGTTACCTTGACTTTCCTTACACAGTAAATGTAGTAAAGACAAGCTTCAGAGACATGTCTCTCTCTACTTTTTCAATTTTTGCTGTATGCGTACCTCCCAACATTCAAAGGACAGAAAGAGGGACATAATGGGTGGTGCAAATGTATCCCCACCCATTTCTATTTGGACTCCGTTCAATCCCTTCCATTTCTATTTGTGCCCCCACTCATTATAACACCCCTATAGTCACCTAGGATGTACCTCCCACCGACCGAGACAGGACCTGGAACCCAGGACTGTCCCACTGAATCTGAGACTGTTGGGAGTTATGCTTTATGTTATGTATGTGTGACCCCCCAAACCTGCCACATGCCCTTATACCTTCAGTAGCTCTCTTCAGGCAACAGCTGTTAATCCCTACTCTCCCATAGACACGCACTATCAGTTTGGCCAATAGCAGAGGTTGCCACCAGCAGAAGAACAGGGCAATAATCAACTTGCCCAATCCTTCTTGTCCCCAACATTATCTGTCAGGGGAAAAATTTGGAGATCCCTATATACACTAGCCGGCTGGCCAGCACTGTCAAAATTAATGGGTTAGGCCAACTATAATCTAATGTGTATTTGGCTCTTAAAGAGAACCAGTCACATAAGAAATATTATTTAATATGTAGGGAACATGTTATAGAAGGAGCTGAGCAGCTAGATCTATAACTTTGTGGGAAAAGGATAATAATTCACATATATATTAGGCCAGAGAAGGTGAAAAAAAGAAAAAACAACAAACAAAAAAACATACTCTCCAGTCCCCTGTGCTCCAGTGTCTCCCTGCACGGTCTTAACCTGCTGCATTAGTATTTCCTTGTGGCAGAAGTCCCCATCGCACTATGACATCTCTTGTCCTGTTCCTTACTTCTGTTTGGCCTCAGTGGTCATGTACAGTGGTAACTTCCACCAGAAGAGAAAAACCAAAGCAGCAGGAGCGAACCGCGCTGGGAGTACTGGGAACAGGTGAGCATGGTTTGGTTTTTTTGTTTTTATTTTGTTGGGTTTTTTTCTTCACCTTACCCAGCCTAATATTAAAAAAAAAAAAAAAGAAGTTTATCTTGGACACCCCTTTAAGCAGAATTTTCTAATTTAATCTCAGCTTTTCATATGCTGAGAAGTCAGGTAGGCGATCCTATCAGTGATTGACATCCTAGTGACTCTTTGACTACCTACAGAGATAGCTGCGAATCAATGATAGGACCGCCTCTGTTGGCATAGAAATAGTAGAGATTTTAATGAATATATGAAAGGTTATACTTGAAGGGGTCGATCTGAAATTTTTTATACAGTGCACAGAGCCATCTTCTTCTGGTTCCATGCACTATATACAGTAGTACAGGAATCAAATGTACCCCGGACAGCTGATCCAGGTGAAGGTCCGCTGCCCTCCACTGATCAGATATTGATGACTTACCATAACAATCATGTTAAGGGAGTCCGGGAATTTGGTGCTTCGTATCAGAAAACCTAGTTCACTTCTTGGACAGTCTGTAAAAATAGTAAACTTTAGGACAGGGCCTATAGTCCGGTATAAGAAATTCTGTTGTAACTTGAAGATTTTTGTGATTGCAGTGTTCATGGTTTTACAATTCAGAGTAAATGCTGCTATTATTGGTATTCTGGTCATATACAGGATTATAAAATAAAAGCATATATGGTAGGAATCCAGAAACCACAGTATCATCATAAGAATGTAGAATAAGCTGACAAATTACAATGTGGCAAACCTGAGGCATGCGTTCTCTATAGACAGGATGTTTAACACATTTATTGCTCTTTAGTTTAGTTTAACGCCAAAAGCCATAGACTGGTGCTGATAATCCCCATTTCTTTAGCTGTGGTTTGGGGAGGCTGTAAATAAGTCCCGCTGGCACATGTAAGAGATCATCCTGACTGCCAGGGATGAATTGGAGCAGTGTTGAGTTCCAGAAGCTTTTTTTTTTTTTTTTCACGGATGCCACTGCTGGTTAAGTTACATTGTCTTAAAGAATAGCACTAGTGCTGTCTCCATTAGCAGCCTGCAAGCACTCCAAGAATGTGGGATCCTCAATAATAATTTGTAGCTCTTTTGCTAGGCCGAGGTTGAAATCAAAGAAACTTTATCAAAACAGAACAGAAATGATTGGACTCGCTCTAGTTTTAGACAGCTTAAGATATGTGAACTGCGTATAAATGAGTTTCCGCCTGAATACCAAGCATTTTCCTTGATACCATTAGGAACGCTGTGTGGCCACAGCTCTCCATATGTATATACTTAGATTTTATGTGTCTGCAAGAGAAACCATGGAATTAAAATGTAAATGTGAGCCGGAGCCATGTATTGTGGTTAGTATTAGGGAAAACGGGCTGTATCACTCAATAAGACGTTTGTTGGTTAGGTTAACCATGTGATGCTTAAGATTTAGACAAGAGTAACGGAGTCCGACATCTTGATCACTTTATTATGCGGTATAGTATATTACTATTTTAGCTACTTGCTATCACATTTCTCTCTGTGTTTTGATTCCCTTCAGATTTCCCCTGAATGGCTCTTTTTATTCTGTAAACTAGTTGGGAGCAGATGGTGGGAAATGTGGATTTTATGCTGTGATGTTAACAGGTAAAGATGTCTGGCACAAAACTGTGCCATAAAAGTGACAGAGAGATAGTTAAGCGGAGCATTCCCTTAAATCTGTGGCGGTAATTGGTACTTGGCTATAAGAATTCTCTGAGAAGTGAATGCCCGTGTTTCTGAGGTTTGGCTGGTAGGAGTTATTTTACATACTTGTTTTCCCATGAAACATTGCCTGAAAAATAAGTCTCAATACACCGCTGTGTCTCTTCAATGAGAAACCGTAGCTGTCCTCTGTGTGGTTACCTATACGATTAAAGAAGCAGTCTGGTGAAAAGTTGTTTCCTATCCCTGCAGTTTACTATTGTGTGTGCTTCTAATCAGGCTCCATATTATGTCACATTTTTCTGTATTTTTCCCTCAATCCCATGATGACTCGGCACAGCATCACTTGAGCAGCTAGAGACCGTACTATCTCTGCCTTCTGGATAACAACGTGATTATCCTTTGCTCTTTCTATTTTCCTAATTAAATATAGAGTTGGCTGCACTGTGATCTCCTTCATCATGACTGTATGACAGGAGATGTGTTATAATCAGCACTAGCTAGTGATAGGAGTGCCATCAGCCCCCACCCTGAGATGGGAACACCCTTGAGAGAACAGATAGGCATGTTATTCTCAGGTTGTCAAAGTGAGATCACATGACCCATATAAAGAGAAGAATCCCATTAATTTTCTGATAGAGAGTACAAATTATGTAAGGTAATATATAGCATAAGTATGTAATGCAAAGTGCCACTTTGTGAAGCATGTTGCTATTTATGTAAGTGGTATAGAGAAGGCATACTTTTAAGATGAATATTCACTTTTCTTTCCTATTACATGTACTTTTCTTTTTAACACTAATTTTAGTTTTCTTTTTTCATACAAGAAAAAGGACTCCCACTTTAAAGGGAACCTTTCAACAGGAATATTCATATTAAACCAGCCCTAGTGCTGTGTGGAGGACGGTACATTTAGATACATGCACCATTTCCTTGAAAAACACATTTTCAGAAACTTGCCAATGAGGCTCAAGTACAGAGGGGTGCAGAGCCTCAAAGAATTTTAAAAACCTGAATACACTGTATAACTTCATCACCCCATCCAGTGCAGTTCCAATCACCACTAGGGGGAGCTATGGTGTTAAAAGATGGACCTTCACTTTAAAGCCAGTGTTCAGTCATAACCTGTAAGTGATATTTACAGTAAGTCCGTACTTACAAAAGTATGCTTACCAGATTGCTATTTACAACAGATTTTGCCATTTGGCTGCTTTATTAGCCAAGCTCCATTATGGCAGAGTTGTGAATGCAGTTTAGCTACAGTGCACACTAGGAGTCTGAGCTAGCAGTGCTGTAAATAAGTCAGTGCATGTTACTCTCTATTAGTTAGGACACTACTATATACTATATTATTCAATGTATAAGAAGGTGACAATCAGAATGCTGGAGTCCGGATATATCAGCCCCAGGTTTCTGACATATGTGGTCCAGGGCAGATCTGGAGAAGGCCTCAGCACAGGTGTAGATCCTTGGCTCATTACTGGGCCAGAAAAAGGCTGCAGAGCCTGCAGTTCATGGCAGTTCCATGAGGTGAAAGGAGGTGTGTGGTTCTGTCCTGTAACCCTGAGTCTGGTGAGACAAAGTTATGCTTATTTTGTTCTTGTGACTGATAGTAAGCCACACGTATAGTTAGGTTATCAGTTCTGTTTAGTTAATTGCTCAGACGAGCAGGTTTTTATTTTGTTTTGCCTGAAGTTAAGGCTGTATTTTGTTTTGCTCATTTTGTGCCTGAAGTCAAGGTTTATTTATTTTCCTGGGGTTTTTTTTTGTTTTGTTTTGTTCTAAATAAACCAGTTTGCTGAATATTTTGTGTCCCTGTCTTGAATGTTTGGGTCCGCACCACTGCTTCTCCCGAGCTAACTTCCCCACAAAAGTCAGAAGCAGTCTGTCTGCATGGGGATTTATAATGACAATCATCCTAGAGTTATATTCAATATTAACTAAAAATTGCTATAAAATTATTATATATATATTATTATATTAATTATATGTTATTTTTTTATCTATAGGCAAACTGAAGTCTGTTTCCTTTAACCACGAGGAATCAACATGAATACAGGTATGACCTGACTAGTATATAGCAATGTTATCTCTACCTGTGTTTTCATTTGCCCTTCAAACTAAGTTGTTATCCATTACTTTTATTAGGATAGGTCATCAATATTAGTTCACTGGGGGTCCTGAAACGCGTTCTCTATCCAATAAGCACAGCAATGTACATTATATAGCAGATGTGTTTGATATTGCAGCTCAGCCCCATCCACTTGAATGTCACATGTCCTATTTGCAGCTCAGTCCCATATGAACATGATGTCACATGGCATGTGAAGCCAAAGTGTCTCACACCTGAGAGTTGTCGCCACTTCAAACAGCTGATCTGTAGGGATTCCAGGTGTTGGACCCCCAGCAATCTAATATTGCCGACCTATCCTAAGGATAGTAGAATACAATACTATAGCACATGCTCTTTGAATGTTAACAAGAATAAGCAGTGGTTTATTTACGGATGAGCATGTATACAAGATTCACTTATAAACGGTGATTTATAGATATTATGTGACACAAAAAAGTATACCACAAAGAAATGTTGTGCTTCTATATTGTATTCTATTGGATTTCTCTGTAAATGTGGTCAGTCCCACCTTTTGGATGTGCACCCACCATGTGACGACTGTGACAATGTTATCTGGCACCCATACTCTACATTCCTAAGAATAGGCCATCAATATTTTAGTCCCAGAAGGCCTACGTAAATCTCTATATGCAACACTTAACTTTCTAGCTAGTATCTTTCATACAGTTTATTTTGGAAAAGTGGAGGTCAACCTGTGAAGCTGCTTAAACCATTTCTTAAGATCCATATGTTTACATCCCATCAGCACATACATGTACCACTGTATTGGGTTGCTTTGTATAGAACGCTGCCACTATATAAATCAAGCTGTCACAGTGAACTGACACATGGTGCTCAATTTAGGGGCTTTGTCCCAAAAATGTCCCAAAAATGCAGAAGAGGTTGCTGCCTCTGTGTTGGGGTGGCTGCCATGAATATACATGACTATATCATGTTGTCATGGAGTGAGGGCTAGGATGCACAATCTGTGCTGCCCCTGCCTTTATTTATATATGTACCATTAGACTGTGACCATTGACTGTGATCTACATGGACTTAGGGTCATGGCTAATCCAGCCTGGCTCTAATGGAAAAAAATAAATAAAACCTTGCCATCCCTAGCATACGTATTGTCGCCCACTGTTCTGGAGATGACGGAGAATCCCTGGATTGCTACTTATTTGGTTTGGGGATTAAATGCAGGAGCAGAGAAGGAACTCGCTGGTATTTACCCGTCACCCACTATACAAGAACATTAACAACAACAGATGACACCAGTACATGATCAGATGGTGCCAGGACTGAGACCAGCAGGGTTGTGTCACAACATAAATGAAGCGGACAGGGCAGGAGGCGGACAGGATTATAAGGTCACATACAAAAGTCAAGTCGGCGACTACAAAGTTAGGAACAAACATGTCAGCAGACTGTGATTACCTACTCCTTATTACTCAGGCACTGGTAGAAGGGGTAAGCGGGATTGAAGTCAATGTGGATGGTCATAGGCAAAGCACCACAAGTCCCCACAAGAAAGTAGAACTGTCAAGCAGGATGCCTGACTGGGAAATCCAGACTACCAGGAAAGCAGCAGACAGGAACTGGTCAATATAGAAGTAAGAAATGAGCAACAGAGTTGGAAACTTACCATCAACCTTCATGTGATACAAATCCAAATGCGTTAGGGCATATCGCATGAGAATGATGTTCTTATGCAACATTGGATCTTTATTGTAAATAATACAGTATGTTGATTATAAAGCTTTCCTCTTTGTCTGCTCCGCCATGCTTTTATCTGCTCTGATGCCTTCACAAAGAAAGTGTAGGTGCTGAGCAGATGAACATAAAGCAGATGAACATAAAGTGAGGACCTATAACACTGGCATACATTAAGTGTACTGCACATACTAAGATACATGTATTTGGTAGCTAGAGGGTATAACACAGGAATTAAAGGATTCTGGGTAAAGCACAAAAATACAGAGAGAAACAACCAACATGAAAAATGAATTTGGCCTTTACTGTCTGTTACAAAATGAAAATATATTGATTCACATTTTCTACCATATCAGAATCTTATCTGTCATGGAGAAAAATGAATAAAAATAAATGTTTGGGTAGACATCTTGACCTTTACATTGTGAGATTGACAAACCTAGACCACTCCAAGTAACATGGGAAGAATATGAAAATCTGACTTCCATGATGTAATTAGGAAGCCAGTGCCTCAGGCATGCACACCAGTAGAGGGCGCTCACTGAAAATGTGCAAATCTATCTTCCATGATGTAATTAGGAAGACAGAGTCTCAGTCAAGCAAACCAATAGAGGGCGCTCCTTTATCATCATGCCGACCTTCTCAGAGGCCTTTGTTTGCAATGATGTTGGGATTATACCAGATACAGTCTCTCAGCCAAGGACAGCTGTTTCGATGTTCTTGCATCTCATCAGCTTGGCACAGAGAGGACTGACCTGGCAGAGGTGAGAGGCTTAGACAGGGTTTAGGGGATATCGTCACTCCAATGGTGGTTCTCTCCCTATGGAGTGACGATATCCCCTCACTGCAAGTAAGGAATAAAGGAAATCCCAGTACCCCTGCAGGATTACACAAAGGGGCTTGTTATGTTGATTTACATACATTTTAAGGCTTAGTGCACACGAGGTTCCGCGTGAACACATTCTGTCGCGGCTTTCTGCTCTGGATTAGGCGCAAATGAATGGACCTAGTCCAGAGGGAGGTGTCACGATTCAGCCGCGGAATCCACCTGAAGACAGGGCAGCTCACTTCTTTTTTGCGCGAGCAGGAACAAACCGCAAGTGCGAAAAAGAACAGTAGCAGTCTACATAGACCTCTATTGTGAGGGGGGCGGATTTTGAGGTGGAATCAGCGTCAAAGTCCGCCCACTCTTGCCCCGTGTGAACTGGCCCTAAGGGGTTTTCTGGTTGGTTGCCATGATCATATAAGACATCCTTGTGGGCGACCATTGAATCGCCAGCTCGGGTCATTTTAAAAGGTGAATACATGATATTAACAGCCACATGCCATATAACTTTTTGGCTGGTGACATAGTAACATTTAAGCACCGCATTTCTACAGATCTGAATTTGCTGGGATAGTTTCTGAAAAATTT
Organism: Leptodactylus fuscus; assembly: GCF_031893055.1. Taxonomy (NCBI): domain Eukaryota; kingdom Metazoa; phylum Chordata; class Amphibia; order Anura; family Leptodactylidae; genus Leptodactylus; species Leptodactylus fuscus. The sequence goes on from NC_134265.1 coordinate 309,778,121, forward strand.
GGGACCATTACTAATTATGCCATATTCTTCTAAAGAGCCACATATTGCCCATTTCATAGGAAATAATTATAGAATATTTATATTATATTATTATATTATACAAATGATTATAGACATAATTTTCATATACGGGAGTGAAAGTGTATTACTGTATATTGTTAGAGGAATAATGGTTAGCCATGTAATTTGTGGTGAAAAGTACATTAAAGTGTCATTTAAGAGCCTGTCACGTCTAGGAAAGAATTGTGAAGGGTTTGTTGTTTAGAATGAAGGACTTGACACCCAGCTCCAGTATGGTGAGACGTGTCATTGTTATGCTGTCTGTTACAATGTGAGAAGTAATTCCTTGCGACTATTGCAGCTTACAACCTGTCAGTTTTACGCCCATATTCATTGCTATTGTCAGGCATGTGAGAAGTCATGAAATTAGCCTTAAAATATCCTTATTTGCTTAAAGCATACAAGCGTACCCTGGTTTGTTCGATGCTATACTGTACATTGATGGCCTGTCCTTAGGATCAGTATGAGATTAGTGGGCAGTTACCAACCCTAATGATCATCTAATATGCACGGTGTACGCAGCCGGAAGCAGATGGATCTGTACACTGTGCATTGGCCATACCATTCTATCACAGCTCAGCTGTCATTCATATGGGCAAACATTGGCCACCATTCCTGTGACTGGTGGGGGTACTGGGCATAGGAGATAACTTGTAGTAACCCTATAAAGCCATATCATGTATGTTCTGATCATTCAGTGTACAGTGTCTATATTCACATGACCATGGTGGTCACATGGCTACATTAAATTCACTGTATGTGAGTGCGGGCCGTTCGTTTTGGGGTTTTTTTTGGCCTCCCATTTTAACTGACCCTCAAAAATTAGGTCATTTCCCATGCTTGTCCATTTTCATGGATTGCTTGAAAACGGGGGCCTGTTAGGTGTAAAGCGGCAAGTCAAAAATGTCCATTTTTCATATCTGAGCAGAAAACAAATTCCCAAAGCAGTAATTTCATATTTTGTGCCATGGGTGTCTCTCCCTCCCTCTACTTCCAAACTATCGCCCAATGGAGTCAAGCTTGTATAGAAAAACTTGCTTGCATAAATCCTGGTTTTGTAATTGCAAGGTAAGTGAATAACAAATAGCAATTCACTAGTACTTGGCCTCACATAGGTACTGTTGTTATATGGTTACTCTTTCATGAAATGTTTGCGCTGAGTATATATGCTACGCCATGTACACGTACATCAGTAATACTGTACATGCCCTCGTGTATTTCTGTCCAACCGTCTTCTCCTGTTCTTGCACTAAAATGCCACATATTCACATGGCGGTGCTGCGCATTGCATGTGCTTGCTGTGTCTGTGTTTTGCTTGCATCACTATCACTTTGTGTGCTTCCAGATAGCGGTGGATGTGCTCGCAAACGCGCTGCAATGTCTGTCACACTAACAGCTGTGAAGAGAGTACAAAGTTCTCCAAATCTGTTGGCTTCAGGTATAGCAACTAACCAAACAACAGAGAAGGTCTTAAACTTTTTACTGCACCTCTCACTTTTCCTGACTGCTGTAAAACACTCTGTGTTATCTGGTATTTAGCTTTCAGCTGATGTGTATACTCGTATATAACATTTCATACTGTATTGTGTAATACAGTAGACATAATAAAACAAAACCTTTTATTATGGAATAAATGTGATGTGTTGTGTCCTATACTCCATGCCCTAAAGATTGTAGAATATTGCAGACACAGTGGATTTATGGAAGAACTGATATAGCTAACATATGGACATCATAAAGGGGGTCCCCCACTTGTGACCCTACTATAAACCTATGCTGCTCCTGCTTAGGCAGACCTGCTATGTCCATGTATTACAACAATTTACTGTTTAGGCTAAAAGTGCTATTTTATGGACAACAATTTATTTTAATGACTTTGTGATGCTGCATTTCCAGTTAACTGATGACCAATGCAGTTTCCATATTAAGGGTGTGTTCACACTTTGTGCATACCGTGCATATTTTCTATGGAAGAATGCCACATTTACGTTCTACCGACAGATGAAATGAGTAGCTGTTACTTTATTAAGGGTGTGCTCACACATTGCAGATATGCTGCAGATTTTCAGGAAAAAAAAACAAACTTGTAGGCAAGTAAATCTTATCCACATGCCACAGAAAAAAAAATCTGCAGTGAAAATTGATACTTGTCATGTCAAATTTCTGCTGCAGATTTTTGTGTATTTCACCCTCTGCAATGAAATCCCCCCCCCCCAAAAAAAAAAAACAAAAAAAACCCACTACATTGTTTCAAGCTTTTTCCTGCAGTGGATTTCCAACATACGCCGCAGATTTTTTTGCTGTAGAGATTCGGTCCCAGTTTTCTGTGATGAGACAGAATTTTTTTTAATGTATATCAAAATAGTTTTTTGATTATTTTGCTAGAAAGTTCACTTTTTGCAATGCATCGGTTGAAAACTGCATCAAACTGTGTATACAGTACATGCAGATTTATGGAGGATTTGCAGCAAAATCCACGGCAGATAAGGCTGTATCTGTTGATAAGCTTTAGTGTTGCACTGCAGTATAATACAGTGTTTGACATTACACCTGTACAAATAATACATAATATATGCAATTTTACAATATTTCTATGCGGTGTATGATTGGTTTATCTGAGTACTAGAGTATCCTCTGGTGGCCCTAGGCTCTATACCAGTGATGGTCCAGCAGAAGGGTACTATGGCCAGTTTCTTAGAATTTGTTGAAAGGTAGGACCCCTTATATGGTTGGGCTTGGGGAACCCAAGTCCTGTACTTTTTCTATGTAAACTGTAGCCAGAGGTGCTTGTGCCCTGTAAACATTAATAACTATAATCAGTGGCGTAACTAGGAATGGCGGGGCCCCGCGTTGAACTTTTGACATGCCCCCCCTCCCCCTGACCGACACCGAAGACCTGAACCTACCCCCTCCTATGCATTCCTGCATGCTCTATTATGCCCCATAGTGGCCCCTGCACACAGTATTATGTCTCTTAGTGGCCCCTGCACACAGTATTATGTCCTTTAGTGGCCACAGTACACAGTATTATGCCCCATAGTGGCCCCTGCACACAGTATTATGTCCTTTAGTGGCCCCAGTACACAGTATTATGCCCCATAGTGGCCCCTGCACACAGTATTTTGTCCCTCAGTGGCCCCTGCACACAGTATTATCCCCATAGTGGCCCCTGCACACAGTATTGTACCCCATAGTGGACCCTGCACACAGTATTATGTCCCACTGTGGACACCGATAAACATTATACTCTGGGGTCTTTTCATACCCCAGAGTATAATAATCGGAGACCCAGGGGGAGAAAAACATAAAAAAGCCTTGTTGCTCACCTATCTCCCGGCTCCTACGCTGTCTGCCTCCGCTGTAGTCTGTCTTCAATGACGTCAGACATCACATGACCCGGGATGCAGGCCGGGGTCAAGAGATGTCAGACGACTAGGCCTGAAGGCTGCCCGGATCGTGGAGAGGTAAGTAACAGTGTTTTTTATGTTTCTTTCTTCTCCCGGGCCTCCGATCATTATACTCGGGGGTCTGAAAAGACCCCCGAGTATAATGATAGTGTTTGTGGGGCCCCCGGTGTCACTTACCGATCCCGGCCCTGTCAGGATCGGTAAGTAAATAGGGCCCATTACCGGCTGGAGTAACTCCAGCCGGTAACGACCTATTAAGAAAAAATCAAAAACTAATGTCCCGGGCCCTGTGGCAGCTGCCTCTGCTGCTATGGCGGTAGTTATGCCATCTTATGTATAACTTGGCCTGTAATATGTAACAAGACTGTTCTATGTGGGTTATAATATAGTATTCATATGTTATTAATATATTCCCATCATTTATTAATCTACTTATATAAAATTTATTTAGTAATCTTGCTTCTGATTCACTTTTTGCAACATGGACAGTCTTATATATTTGCCCTGATAGATGAAACTCGCATAAACATAACAGAACTTTCAGAAAATGATGAATCACGGCCTATCTTTATACATTTGGATGCAATATTTTTCTATTTGAAAATGTCAAAAAATGAGTCACTGCGTGAAAAATGTAACACTGGAGAAATATATTACCTTTTTACTGTAGCAACAAAAGCTTTATGGCTGCTGAATGTCTGACACCGAAATGTGTCAATAATCCAGGCTATTTTACTGTAAGTATTTAATAGCACACCACTATTGTGCTGTATTTGCGAGAACACGCTGAGTGACAGCTAGATGATATATTTTATTTCTGTAAGTACTAGCTTTAGTACTTGGGTCCATGCACACATAATGTATGGTGGAAGCCTGCCTGCTATATTGCAGTAAATGATCATAATAAAGCATGTATCTATAAATATATATATATATATTTTGTTGGGGATTAGCTTGGTAGAAGCAGAGGTGTGGCCCCAAACCGTCAAGACAGGGAAAGAAAATATGCAGCAAACTGAGTTATTTAGAAAAAAAACCAGGGAAAATAAATAAACCTGGACTTCAGGCACAAAATGAGCAAAACAAAATGCAGCCTTAACTTCAGGCAAAACAAAATAAATACCTGCTTGTCTGAGCCACTAACTAAATAGAACAGATAACCTAACTATACATGTGGCTTACTTCCAGCCACACGAACAAAACTGGAGCAATATAGTCTCATCGGATCAGGGTTACAGGACAGAACCACACACCTCCTTTCACCTCATGGAACTGCCATAAAATGCAGGCTCTGCAAACTTTTATGGGTCAGTAATGAGCCAAGGATCTACCCCTGGGCTGAGGCCTACTCCAGATCCGCCCTGGACCACACATATATCAGAAACCTGGGGCTGATATATCTGGACTCCATCACTCTGCTTGTCACCTAATCCATAGTCAGGCTAAAGTCCGTCTAGAAGTATATTTGATTTATTATAGTAAACTACAAAAACAACAGTATTCTATAACATAATATCCACTACAATGATATATTCGTTCTTTAGGGCATGGACAGTAATTGTCTTATAGATGCTTTTACAAAGTTGCTTAAAGGGGTTGTCCTGTCAATGAAAATTATTAAGACTGAAGGTGCTACGAAGAAAACAAGAAAAAACCCCACCTCCCTCACTGATTTACTGCCACTTCCAATGCACTTCCCCTGTATATGAAAATGAACCAGTAAGCAGGGCCTTAGGCTGGGTTGCACCCTGTGTGGAATCCATTTATAGTGTCTCTCACTCATCTTAAGAAGAAGTCCTTAGTAAGTCTTGTAGAGTGAAGGACTTGGTGCCCATTTGCCACTTAATGCCTCTTTTGGCTGCCCGCACATGGCCCTAATGTATTCAGATTTGCGAGGAATTCCGTTCAGAATTCAGGTCTAATGACCAGAATTTACTACATCAGAGATCCCCTATGATTTATGTTGGGGGTCATAAAACCAGATGTCTGAATGGGATTTGCAACTGCAATACAATATGGAAAATTCACAGGCATTTTAGTGATGTACTAGGTGCCTAAGGGTATGTTCACATGGCTGATTTTGCAGTAAGACCCAGCAGCAGAATCCCTATATGGCAGAAAAGTTTCTCCTCCCATTGTTTTCCGTAAAATATTTGAGTGGAAACTGCCAGAAGATCGGGAAGGATGCTTCCTTTTTTTTGCTAGCTGATTATTTTATTCTTTTTTTCAGCTAGCGAAGAAAGACTCATCTATCTCCCATTGAAATGAATAGCAGGTGGATTCTACCGCAAAAAAATTCCACTGTGTGAACTTACATGGAGTGTCCCTTTGTTCACTGCCTCCTTTATGCCCATTACTGCCCCTTTAGCACCTTTTGTCAGAAAATTTAAGAGGCAACAGAAAAACATTAATAGAACAATAAGAGGCAAAAGTGCACCAGGTTGGTATTTATGGCCATTTTTTAAGACCATCAGTGCCCCATTCAGCAACCTAAAGCCCACAGATTGCGACTGAGCAGCTGGGCTTTTCTGCACTTGTGGTCGATGGTTTATGTGCACAGTCCTGACTGATGACGTAGTGAGGACTAGATGATACAGGGGCGTAACTTGAGAGGGTGCAGTCGCACCAGGGCACAGGAGCTTTAGAGGGCCCATTAGCACTGGCATCAGTATTGAGACTGCAGCTTCCACCTGGCCCATAAGCCAAGGAGACCCACAGATTACCCTAACCACACTAAGGGTGATTAAACTTCTTAGCACCCATAACCATCTCTATCAAGAATTTGCTGTAGGGATGAGGTAGGGAGCCCTGGACAAAAGATTGCATCGCGGCCCACAAGACTTAAGTTACACCACTGAGATGATATCATGCCTGGAGGGCGGCCGCAGTTAAGACTGATGCAAACCCAAGGTGGTTAAGGGAATGGGATTAGTGTGTGGATCTAGGGAGCACAAAGGTGCCCCTAACAGTGTGGTGAGCACTGATTGAGATCGGTGGACCACTAGCAGGCAACTGCAGGCCATTATACCTTTACATACAGTATACCTGGTTACCAGTGGTAAAATGGTACTCAAAACAATAATATGAGAAAGAGAACAGTGTTTTTAGGTAAATTTTTCAATTCTCCGAAATACATAATTCTCCGTAATCTTATGAACTTTCAGTGTGTGAGGGATGATAATAGACTATTTTTCTAATCTTAGTAGGCCTCTAGTCTGACTGATATTTCCCTTTTAAATGAGTGTCTACTGCAAGGAAACTTTTTTTTTTTATACTCACGCTAAGAAGGTAAAGAAGTATCTGCCCATGGGTCATCTACGTAAAGAGGTTCATTTTAGGTTAAAAAAAATCTTCTTATATTAACTGTCAATAATTTCTCTTTTAGGGCAGGACTCTCATTCGCCCGACTCAGGTACTTTTTTTTTTAGTTTGTTGGTGTTGTCATTGTGTCTGTTGTTAGCCATCATAGACACCGGAGTTAGCAGTAGCTGGGCAGACATCTTCACATCACCTTCACCTGAGTAATGTTAATGGCACTGTAAATATGATCTGATTTAACTCTAGATATCTGGAGAACTTACAATGATTGTGTGAAAGATGGTCTCAATGGTGATTCAAGTGGTTCCTCCCTTGCAGCAAAAGGCTTTAGAAGCGTCCGGCCAAACTTGCAGGAAAGAAAATCTCCGACACAGGTAACTATATGATACCAATATTTCTTCCCTTTCTCACTATTCACTATTTAGGAATTGTGGTGGTGGGGGGGGGGGAGATGTCACATGATGGGTATTGGTATCACTGTAATAAAGCGCCTTACATTTTACAACACTTCATATTGAATTGTTAGTTAAATTCCACTCTATGAAAAATAGAATTCTGAAATTGTACATATAACGTAGCTATGTAAGAAACACAACGTATCCATGCAGACCAATCTGATATGTATACTAGTGCCGCAGGAAATGTACTGCAAAAGGCGCTGTAAATCAGTTGTTATGGAAGTACAGACATAAGAAAGTTTGAATTGACATTAATAATTTGTTAATAATCTTATCACAGAACACAGCAAAACTTCTGTGCCACAGTGTATAGAACGTGTTAAGTCTCAAGTTAAACTTAGACTAATAAGACTAATATGTTAACCTTACCATTATGATTTATGGACTGAATAATTCCAGAACATCTACTGTAAAAACAGCTATACAGCACTAGTAACAAATATAGGCGGAAAAAGAAAATGATATTGGCAAATATGATTTGTCCTTGGAAAAGTGACAATGGGACTGAACCAGCAAGTATATATGTGACTGCATCCTGTCAGTTCACGAGCTATTAGACACTCAGTTGATGATGCCATGACAGCTTCTTAGATGTTTTATGAGCTGAATAATAAAAACGATACTAGTTTTCCAGGTAAAAGTATAGGCCATGAGGATCAGATTTGTGGGGTGTGACACTATGCGCTCTGACTGATATCAGTAGCTGCAGTGCTGCTTGTGTACAGTGCACAGAGCTGGAAGCACATGGCTCCATCCACTGTGTAATGGTGGTTAGTGATCACTACAGCTCAGCTTCCAATTATTGGAATGGAACTAAGATATTCTAAGGCCCAGTTCTTATCTGCGTTTGGGCCAATCTGTTCCCCTTCTCTGCGGAGAGAAAAGTCCTGCAAGTATAACTTTTCTCTCCACAATTTTCGTGCGGAAATCACATGGACCTCATTATAGATTATGGGATGGGATTATCTTTCCTTTCGGGGGCTCATCAAGCGAACTCCCCAAATGGAAACCCATTCGCAGATGTAAACCGGGCCTAACTGATATAGCAAAGATGAATAATTTGTTCTAAAAAATGAGATTAAAAGCAAATCCTTTTTATATGAAAGTGATTTGTTACTAGTATTTATAGCAGAAGTAATACAGAGTGTTATAGCGCACCTTCAATTACAAGGTCTTGCAAGGCGCTGCAGCCCAAATATTAAAAGTACCCCTGAGAGAGGGGGGGGGTCCTGTAACCTAGGCAACCATTAAAAGCTGGAAGCATCTTCTTTAGAGCCCATATAGATTGTATTAGGAGCTATCCTGTCGTTGCACAGTGGCCTAGACTACACGTCGGCCCACTCTTCCAGCTGCATCTCCCAGGACCACATATAAATCTTCGGTGGGAGTGGTAAAGGTATTTAGCGTCTTGCTGAACCTACCGCTTGTACATTCACAGCATGCATGTAAGAGAGAGGAATGAGAAATACAGGCAAACGTAAATCCATACTTTACTGTCAGGGTTCAGTGGTCATTTCACACTGGTGGTTTCCGATAAATTCATCCTATAAACCTTTCTCCGATATATCACATGACGGATCTCCTCCAGAGCATGGAGAACAGGCCATGTCACCAATTCCACGCAGCATGTTTTGCAATGTATTTAGACCCATACAAAACAGTCTGCATGAACAAAGAAATTACTTGAGATTCTGTAGAACCTTTTAATGTGTAATAACAATGACTCCAAGTTCCCTTCTAATATCGCTTTCTTTCCTGTCACACCTATAATAAGATTATATTCAGACCAGCTCTGACTATCGCATTATAATGGTTTATGGAAAGCTCCGTCCTCTCTATGCATGAAGTCATTATTCCTAAGTGAGATTTAACACAACAGCTTGTGATGAACCATCTGCAACAATGCATAATGCTGCATAATGGTGTTTGGGTTTTATCCGATATTGTTACTACCATATGGAGAGCTATTGTCAAGGGTGCAGGTTTATATCCAATGTCTACTCACACAAAATGTATTTATTCTGAGGTCTCATAGTACCTAATATTACAACATAGGGAAAATGAGAATAATTATTTATATGCACTTTAACATTCGCAAGTTAATCACTAGATTTTTCATGAATTAGAGGAGATTTACTGCTTCTGTCTGACTATGGCTGCCATCCATTTATGAAGGAGTTGGGGTCTGAGCAGGAGTCCGAGGCAGGCCCCTTTCAGACGACTGTGGTGTGGGTCAGTGTGCTATCCATGTATTTCACAGGTAGCATACCGACCCATTCTTTTCTATGGCCCCTATACACGACCGTGACTTTGGATCCTATGTTGCGACCCATGCTTCCATGGCTCCTATTTATTTTATATATTGGTACTGTAATCGGGTCATTTTGGACTCACATAGTGAAGGTAGCCATGTGTGGCCAGCCAGAATGTTTGCACCAGTTAGAAGCAGTGATCTCTCTCTCTCTCTCAAAAACAAGGCACTCTCTACAGCAGGGATTAGCAACTTTCTGCAGTCCAGCTGCTGTGAAACTACAACTCCCATCATGCTCCATTCCAGGGGTGGGCAATTAATTTTCCCATGGGGCCGTATAAGAAATTGAAACTATGCTAGAGGGCCGCGCCACGGTAAAATTTAGCTCCACCCACTTCTATGTTGACTCCGCCCATTCCCAATCATCTTTCCATGCCCCCCCCCACACAGTATAATCCTCCTACAGTCACCCGTACATTATATGCCCCCACATTATAATGTCCCCTCCAACTGCCCCACAGTATTAAGTCCCTCACCTGGTGCCTCAGTATAAACTGGGGGAAACTAGAGGGGACATGAAACTGAAGCAGCTGGAGGGGGACATTAAACAGTGGGGTAGTTGGAGGGGGGCAATAAATTGACAGCTGGAGCGGGACATGAAACTGGGGGCAACTAGAGGGGGATATTAAAATCGTGAAGCTGGAAGCAGACATTAAACCGTAGGGGTAGCTGGAGGGTGACATTAAACTGGGGGCAACTAGAGGCAGACAGGTCCCCCTCCACCTACCTCCACGGTTTAATGTCCCCCCAGTCTAAGTGCCCTCTTCATCTACCCCCAGTTTCATGTCCCCCCCTCCATTTCTCTCTCAGTTTCATATCCCCCTTCATTTGCCCCATTTCATGTCCTCCCTCCATCTCTCCACCAGTTTCATGTCCCCCCCTCCATCTGCCATCTCTGCCCTAGTATAACATTCCCCTTCCATCTCTGCCCCTAGGTTGCTAAGACACACACACAGATAGACAGACACATAGAGACACACTCACACATATATAGACAAACAGAGACACATATAGACAGGTACACATATAGACAGGCACACATATAGACAGGCACACACATAGACAGGTACACATATAGACAGGCACACACATAGACAGGCACACACATAGACAGGCACACCCCCTCTCTCTCTCCCCCCTGCAGCTCACCTTACATCTCTCAGTACTTTATGACACGCTCCACATCTCCATCTTCGGCTGGCACTAAGACACGCCCCCTAGACACGCCTCCCTAGTCAAATCTGTGCGGGCCGGACTGAATAAATCAGAGGGCCGGATATGGCCCGGGGGCCGGACTTTGCCCAGGTCTGCTCCATTCACTTACATGGGAGTTCCAAGAACAGCAAAGCAAGTGTACATGCTGGGAGTTGTAGTTTTACAAGAGCTGGAGTGCTGACTGGTGCCTACCCCTGCTGTACAGGCTTCCTCTGCTTTACCCTTGACTTCCAAATAGAAATGTGGTGTATGTTTTTTCTGTAATGTTTTATCACTAGATTGTGTAGCATTTTTGCATAATATTCTGTATTTGGAATTAGGAGGCTCAGAAATCTTCTATATTCAATCCATTAAGCTGTGGGAAGAGGATGATATTATAGGAAGAATCTTGCTGACTTTTTTACTGGCTGTAACACTGATTTACATAATAGGATCACATAAATTGGAAAAGAAACCATTCTTACATGGCAAACAATGATGCCTAGACTTCCGTTTCCCTGTCTCTGATCTTAAGTAACTTTTCATAAATTGGGCACATTAGCAGATACAAAAAACCAGGAGTATATGAGTTTGATTGAATTTAAACTATACTTATTGTAGAAAACCACAGGATGGCACAACGTGTCCCGGAACTACAATTCTAAGATCTGTAACAAAACCATAGGTATACTTTTACTTTAATTCCAGGATTATCATAAAAACTGCAACATTATCTCCTCGTTCTTTTTACGCTGAAGCAATGATATGCAGTCAAAATGGGGAAAATGTGTCATATAAAACTGCAGTATGGAGCTCAAGAGACCAGTTTTCCAGTATGGCAGGATCCGGACCAGTAATGAGGCACCGCGCTTACTCCCAGACTGTTCAGTAAAACGTTGCTTTATTGTAATCGATAAATACACACACAACGCTGTCAAAGCATTTTGGGGTTTAACCCCTTTTTCAAGTGGGATATGGACAAACCGAGTTCCTTTCCAGATGAGCTCCTGGACCTCTGGAAGGTATTCCTGTGCTGCCTGTCTAGTAGGCTGTTTTCCAGTATGGTGCTTGAGGAACACCGCAGCCACCTTGTTTAATAATAAGCCATTGTCATAGGCTTCTGACCCTAGAAGTAAAAATTGGCTGCCATGTCTCTTTCTGCACATACAGCTTATACTAGGTTCACACTAAAGTTCAGATTTCTTCAGGTCCTCATGGGGACCTGAAAAACAGAAAGCTAGCCCACTTAAAAAGCGGTTATCCACGGACCCCATAGACTATAATAGGGTCCACCAGGTTTCTACTCGAAAAGTGCAGAGACAAAAGTCTTGCTTGCATTTTTAAAGTGGGTTCGGGGACAAACACCTTGAATGGAATACAGGCGCAGGTGTGAACCGAGCCTTATTTTAAAGAAAATATTACTACAAATTCACTTTATGGTACATTGCTGTTTTAGGTTCAGCAGTGTTGCCAGTTGAAGTCACTAAAGAATATAATAACATGAATGTAACTAAACATGTTTAGAAATTCACATTGTTATTAAGTGTATAATAAAGGAGAAACATAAATAGTATATCTAGGCCGCTAATTTTGCCTTTAGTAGAACGTATATGAACTTTATGTACAGTGAAGTATCATGAAGAGAGCTGGGATTAAGTACAATGTACTGCAATAATACCATAGGATAGTAAGTATCTGTAAAGAACTGCCATCTGTTCATCTGTCTGTGTAATGTATGAGACGTGAGAAAACCAAATCATTAGGTAGATGATCCGTTCATAGACCACGTCACCACGTGTCTGCTCTAGTACTGTTCATGAAAGAAAGACTCATACAATTTTTATTATTCTTTGGCCTCTTAGTAATCATGCAGATGCCATGGTTGCTCTTTCACTTTCCCTTTTGGTTATGGGGACGGTGATATCTTAGGAGTCCTCCCAATACCATGGAAGCCAGGAGCCTTGTGAAGGCTTCGAGGGCTGCCATAGTGACATAATTGTAATTACATAGGAAATTTGTCATAGACTGCTATGAAAAGATCACAGGATCAAGTTCTTTGGATGGGAGGGGGGGGGGGGTTGCAAAAGAACAGTTGAAAAAGAAATAATATAATATATAGTGTCACCCCCATTCCCTAGATTACAATGTAAATATTATTTATTTTGCTTGCTTATACTGTATAGTGCCATTATATTCCATAGCGCTATGGTCAACACTGTCCCAAGTCGGGCACAGAATCTAAATTCCCATCAGTATATTTTTGGATAAATATAACTAAATAAACGTAAACTTAAAGACCTTAGGCATTCCCTAGTCTAAAAAAGCACAAACTATTAAAATATAAAACCACTCGTTCAATACATTGAGCGTAAAGAAAGATCAAAAACTTTTTTTGTCACTTTGCTCTCGAAAAAATTAACAAAAAAGTAATCAAAATATCATACTTTCCCTAAAGTGGTATTAATTTAAAATTACATATTGTCCCGCAAAAAAAAAGACACCTGACACTGGGTTCACACTAGCGCTTGATTTCCGTTTTCAGGTTTCTATCTTCTGCAGACAGAAGATGGAAACCTGTCAGACCGTGTCCGGCCGTGAGCGCGCGGGGAGCGTTATGTACTCTCTGCGATGAAACAGGTTTTTTTTTTTAACCGGGCACAAAGTCCTGCATGTCTGACTTTGTGTCCGGTTAAAAAAAACAAAAAAAACGGTTTCACTGCGGAGAACACAAAACGCTCACAGGCGCTCACGGCCGGTACCTTTCCAAACCCATTCAAATGAATGGGTTTGAAAAATGACTGCACGTTTCTGTCTCTTGTCCAGTTTCGGGCAGGAAACGGAAACCTGCATAACGGAGACCCGGGGCGCGGATGTGAATGAGCCCTCACACAGCTTTGTACATCAAAACATAAAAAATTTACTGGTGTCAGAATATGGCGAATCAAAGAAATCTTTTTCTTCACAATCTAATTTTTTTTTTTTTAAGCTATTAAACATGGTACTGCGTTTTGTTTTGTTTTTATTCCACCCCATACTGATTTTGTTTCCAGCTACCCAGTACATTGTACCTTTTTAATATTCTGTACAATTTGCCTCACAAAAAAGCTCTTACATGTCTATGTAAATAGAAGGATTAAAAAGTTATGGCTTTCAGACGTTAGGGGAGTGGACAACTCGCACATACAGCCATTGGGAAGAAGATTACCTTCACCATAATTTACAACATGTACCTTTGTAACAGGCCAGAGAATGCACTATGTATATTTTGACTAGAGAGGGTAGAATGAGAACTCAAGTAGCACGCCCATAACAAAGTGCCAAATCCTGTTTAAAATGATAAAATGTTAAGAATATATTTGGTGTATGAGGGCCTGGAAACCATACAGGGTCTTGTTTGTGTAATACACATATCTATTTGCTCTTGTACAGGCAGCATTGTATTGTAATTTACATTATGGTCTTGCAGGTAGTTGTATTTTCGTACACTGCTGTCCGTTGGGAATAGGACATAAAATACTAAGCATATTAGAAATTTGCAGTTCAGCATTTTCGGTAAACTACACTTGCAGCTTATTATATATCCTCCATTGTTTCATGTTTTGCTAACTATTCTCAAGATACCCAATACTTCTTGTGTGCTAGCAAGGCTTGACAATGCCATGAATACTATGGATAAACTGAGAAATCAAGCCAAGGTAAAGTGGGGAATACCATCGACCAAGTTTCCCCAAATATAAGACAGGGTCTTATTGTTTGCTCCAACAGATGGGTTAGGGCTTATTTTCTGGGGATGTCTTTATTTCCATAAACAACCAACCAAGACCCTAGAACCAAAACAATTAAAGTTGGCAAGTGCCAATGGTGGATGGGCTGTTACACACAGATCTGTGTCACTCCTGTCAAATGTCACTGTCCGGTCCCTTGGATGCAGTAGAACAATGCTGCAATGGCAAGTGTAGTAGACGGCTTCCCCTGGTGACTGGAAGCAGCCTCAATGCTCGGGGTCGGGAGTGGAGTGTTGCCAGTGGGAATACCCGATCTGTGCGGGAGAGCTCACTACTACCTTTGGTCAACCCTTATTGTTGTAGAGAACTATCTCACTAGCGCCATTTGGTACAGATAACGCCCTTAGGCTAAGGCCCCTTGTTGCAATAACGCAGCTTTTTGTTGTTGCAGATTTTGCTTGTTTTTTTTTTTGTTTTTTGGAGCCAAAGCCAGGAGTGGATTGAGCAGAAGGTAGAAGTACAGTCGACTCTCGATATAACGTATTGTTGGGACCGGGAAAAAAATACGTTATAAGGCGAATATGTTATACGTATATAACGTATTTCACAGTGCCGGACCCCGACTACGTTATTCACGATAGCACCTTTTTCGGCCCTATAAAATACTGTACGTACATGCACGTAAGTCATGCACATAACGCAGAATGTAAGAATGTCAGAACGCAGAAGCCAAATTAAAACTTTTTACATTTATTTATACAGTACTGTATGTACAAGGTGTGTCCGTATCATTCACTTTTTAGGGCAGAAGAAGTCCTCAATACGGGTTTGTTTTTGCACAGCTTTGGTACGCAACCCATACAGCACACTCTCGACGTTTGCTACCTGATTAATGATATGTTCACTGACATCAAAAGCGCTAATGAAAGTCTTCACCTTTTGAAATGAATCGAGAACATCAGAATATTTTGGCACGATTGTTTCGGAAACGGAATTGCTGCTTTCAGAATCAGAATTTGGTTCCTCCACAATACACTCCTCCTGCTCGTTTTCGTATATTTCCTCAACAGAAAGCACTTCTGATGTAATCACCTCATCGTCCATGGTTGCGTACGTTTCGAAATCTAAACCAGACCCTGCGAAGAGTTCCCAGCTTGTTGTATCAATAACTTCTTCAGCGTCACCTGGGATTTCTGCTTGCTCCATTTCTTCTTCCTCATTTTGATCCAAAATCACTGCTGCTCCAGCTGCTTCTAGCTCCGAAGGTTGAGTGTGGTTTCCAGCAATTTCAAACCCTGCTTTCTGGAAACAATTCTTGATGCAAGCAGGGGTCACTTTGTTCCACGAAGCTACCAGGAAGTGCATGGCCTGGAGCAGGTCCGGTTTTAACTGATCCATTTGGTTGCGCTCCATCAGCGCAAGTGTCCGCTGCACGAGCAAACGCCTGTAATTGTACTTGAGGGACTTAATTACACCCAAATCGAGTGGCTGCAATTTACTTGTGCAATTAGGCGGGAAAAATAGAGGTCTACGTTGCGTAAACCCTCCACTTCTTGTGGGTGCGCGGGGCAACAATCCAGGAAGAGTGCGACTTTCTTGTTGCGTGTACCCATCTTTGCGTCGAAGGCTCTCAAAAATTGCACGAAAAAATCGCCCGCCATCCAAGCTTTGGTGTTGTTTTTGTACTCACACGGCAGTGTACGTACGTTCTTGAAACAACGTGGCTTCTTGTACTTGCCTGCAAGGCAAATTTACAGTAATTCAACATTTAAATTAAATTTAGTGAAATTCGTTTATACAGTACTGTACTGTATAGTTTACTTGCCTATCACCAGTATAGGAATCTTCTCCGAGTCGTCCGCATTGGTGGTAACGAGTACGGTGATCCTCTTCTTGCTCATTTTGCCCCCGTGGCATTTCTCCCCCTTTACAGCGATAGTGCAATTCGGCATCAAATTAAAAAATACGCCAGTCTCACCAGTGTTGAAGACATCTTTTAGGTCGTATTTCTCAAAAATCTTCGGCAGTTGCTCCGTTGTCCAAGTTTCAACAGTAGCCACATCTACAGCCCCACTTTCGCCAGCAGCAACACAATACGAAAGACTGTTTCGTTCCTTAAATCTCATGAACCAGCCACTGGAAGCAACAAAGTCTTTCACATTCATTTTTGCCGCTAAAGTGTTTGCCTTTTCCCTGACAACCAAACCATCAATATTAATTCCGGCAGCTCGTGCTCGGTTAATCCACTTCATCAAAATGTTTTCCAATTCCTCATGCTTTGCTTTGCGGAATTTGGAACGTTTTCCTGACATCTTCCCGAGTTTCTCGCTCTGCTCTAGGATATGCTTTTTGTTTCTCACAATGGTATTGACCGTCGTCAGAGGCATATTGTAGCGATTTGCGAGATCTGTCTGTCTGAGGGTAGAGTTGCCTTCCAACTCCCGTATGATTTCAACCTGATCGATGAGAAAAGACACGTACAGTAATGAAATCGCGATGCAATCAACACAAAACCATCTTTACCAGTGTGCAACTCCATGTCACGCTTACCTTCTGCTGCACAGTAAGCTTAGTCCTCTTTTTGGGAGGCATTCCGACGCCAATAAACAACCAAAACCGGAACTTCACACGACACGAGACACGTACGACTTCCTTCCGGCGAACTAATCTACCCAGAGGGCACTGTGGTGAGAGTCTCGTCAGAGGCTCGCACGTATAACGTACTACGTTATACGCGGCAGAAAATGCATGCGATTGGCTGGGTGGGACCCTCCTGTACACAACATTCTACGTTATATGTGGCTTGCAATTGGCTGCGGGGGTCCGAAAAAGAGTACGTTATATGCAAACCATATTACGTTATAACGGGATAAAATACATGTACATTAGTCGGGACCTGAGAAAATATACGTTATAGCCTATATATGTTATATACCGATGCATTAAATCGAGAGTCGACTGTATAAGAACTTTGGCTCAAAAAACCGCCACAATATCTGCAACAACAAAAAAAGCTGTGTTTCCACAACGTGTGGCCTCAGCCTAAAAGTGAATGTCTGATTCTTCTGTTGGTATCTGCTTTTCTTGATGAAGGGTCTAGTGTATCTGTCCTTCTGTATTCTATTTACTTCCTAACGTGTATAGCTGCCTGGACACTTTTTTATTTTTTTTTAAATGAGGTGTAACTAGGACTTATTTTCGGAGTAATGCTTGTATTTTACGAATACTTCAAAAATCCTGAAATATCATGCCAGGGCTTAATTTTGGGGTAGGTCTTATCTTGTGGGAGACACAGTACATTATATATATATATATATATATATATATATATATATATATATATATATATGTATATATACTGTAAAATAAATAACATATCTGCCAATATTTGGGAATATATTGATGTAGATGCTGCAAGCCTCCGTGGTCACAATGAAAGTCTCAAATATAATGGGGCAAATTTACCAGCCCTTTCCTATAATGCATTATTTAACAAGACAGCTTTCTAGACATATTCAAAGTACATCTCTACTTTATACCACTCCATGCCTGCTGTGCATGTTCACCAAAAGATAGTACATATCATTAAAGGGATCCTATCATTAAAACTCATTTTTTTTCTGCCTAACACGTAGAAATAGCCTTTAAACTTCTAGTCCTCAAGTCTAGGGCAAAGCCGACTGTGCATGCCCACCACCCACAAGAAAATGTCCACTTATACAGTATTGTAAGTGGCCATTTTCTTGTGGCAGGCAGGCATGTGCAGTTGGCTGCCCAAGGCCTAGAAGTTTGAAGACTCCGCCGGAAGAAGACGCGAAGAAGACCCGTTCCTGAAGAAGATGGAGACGGCGCTGGAGAGTTCTCTAGCAGCATTGGGGACGCCTCCAGTGCTGTTTGAGCGCTGAGGCCCGACCCCAGTGCTGCAAGAGAACTAATTTGCATACCGACGAAAACCGGATTATATACCGAACAACGGCGCAGAGAAGAAATCTAAAGGTAGGAGAAGAATAGCCTTTCTTAAGGCTATTCCTACATGTTAGGCAGAAAAAAATGAGTTTTAATGATAGGATCCCTTTAAGAAATCCAGAAACATTCTAAATAGGGAACTATTTTTTGTTTTGTTGCCTTATTAACATGACATAACATAACATGGACTGCATGTGTTTATGTTGTTTTATACCGTATGATATTTGCCATGGATTCATTTTACAGCTAGACAGTAGAAGAATACATATTCGTGTATTGTTTGTATGTGTTTTATGCTGCACTGGACTGTACAAAATGTAGTAACTGATACATGAACTAAGTATATAACATTTTCATTCATCTAAACCTGCTAATATATGCTTCTTCTTTTGTTTCTTTTCATGTCTTCTTCTGCTCTATGGTTCCATATAAATGACAGGCACCCCCACCTCCCCCTAGAAAGGGCAGTTATCAGAGGTCATCTACTAATTTACAGCAGGGTGAGATCGGTGGGCACATAGTAAGCCCACCCAGTGGTCAGTCCAATAAGGAAAGCTTCCATTATTCTGCTATGTCCAGCTCAAGCATGAAACAAAGCAGTACTAATCCGCAGGTTTCATTTTCTAACATTGAGTCAGAACGTGTGAGCAGTAAAGTGCTGGAGCGTAAGCAGGTGTCAAAAGAAAGGAGAGTTTCCACCCTAAAACTAATCCTGAAAGAGTACTCTTCAGGTAATTCTCCATACAACACTCTTCCCAGAAAAGCTGGTCCTTCTGCCCAACAAGACTACACTCCCAAGCCCTTGCCCCTTAACCCTTCCTCTGAAAAACACACAGCTTCCCTGTCTGTTGAGATAGCTTCAAACCAGGACACCAAGAGAGAAGTGAATCCAGGATATCATGGACCTCCTGCAGAAATGTCTATGGACTCTTTCAAGGCTGCTAGTATTTCTGGACAAAAGGCGGCTACAGAAAGACAAGTGGTATACCCATAGTTTCAAGTGTCTTGTCTAACAAGGAATGCAGTGCCGTGATCTAGTGCTTTAACCTAACCTTATAGTACTTTAAGAATGGAACCTAGAATTAGTGAATTGATCAAGTAGCATGTGTCAGCATGGTGAAATGACAGGGGTCTGTGTATCAGTGCGGAGGGCTCATAAATCTATAGATGGTATGGCAGAGAGAACAAGAACATCATTCTAATTCATTGTAATATTTGCTGAAGTTTAGTTACAAAATACAATACTGTATCAGCATTGATGCAAAGACCCCTAAAGTGTTACTGTTTGTGTTGTCCTAAAGCTAACACACTATAATAGCCTTATGTTTCTTTCTACTTACACAATAGCTGCCTTACGGTTTCTGTCATTTCTTACATGATTTGACGGCACATAGGATTTCTTCCTATGAGTGCTACATCACGTTATTACTTCTTAGGTGTGAGAGGTTTGTAACATGGACACATTACATGTTGCTGTGTGAACCTTGAAATAGGAAACCAAGAAACCAAACTATGCTAAGTTGGTGTCAGTAATACACTAAATTGTGCATTTCAATGATAAAATATTATACTGAGTTATGGTTTAGAGTGATTTTATTTATATACTTTTTGATTTATATAGCGCCATCATATTCTGCAGCACTTTAGAGATAATGTCAACACTGTCCCCATAGCAAATAAAATTGTGTACACTGCGACTTTCATGTGAGCGGCAGCTAAAAGTGGTTCTAAAACTTTTCATCATCCACCAAAAATTTATCATACACTAGGGCCCCTGTCCATAAAGGAGATCAGGAGCCTGATGACTCTAAATCCAAGAGTCAGGCCAAGCCACATCAATAACAGTAAGGGGCCCGACGCCATGTGCCCCAGTGCCTCTTTCCAATAAAAGCATGCCCATGGGAGATCTGTAAAAATAACAAACGTTTTTACTCTCCTCTCCTGGGCATGCAGCAAACCAGCATCATCTTCTAGCCTGTACCTGACGTCACACGTTCTAGACCTGAAGAAGGAGCCGGCGGAGCCATGCGAGGATCCCCAGGAGAGGTAAAGCAAGGTAAGTATAACTGTTTGTCATTTTTCCCTCACCTCCCCAGGGCTTCCATTTATTATACTCTGGGGTCTGAAGAGACCTCAGAGTATAATATTAGCTCTAAAACTAACGGGCAAACCTCACAATTAAAAAGAATATTTTTTGGTAAAAAAGAATTTCTTCGGCTTGGGTTTGGGGAGTATATTATACTGTGTGGGGCCAGTATGGAGCGTTATTCTGGGGGGCCCTCTGGAGAGCATATTATATTGTGTGGGGACACTGTGGAGCATTATACTGGGGGTACACTGTGGAATATTATATTCAAGGACAATTTAATATAATAATCAGAGACCCAGGAGAGGACACAAACTTAAAAAACACTGTTACTTACCTCTCCTGGGCTCCAGCACACTCCCCACTGATGTTGGCCATCTTCAATGATGGACCAGATGTCACTTGAGCCAGGGCTTGCGTTGCGACACATATGTACGCAAGCCCCGATTCACGTGACGTATTTGACATCACCAAGTAGGCCTCAAGCCTTCTGGAGCCAGGAGAGGTAACAGTGTTTTGTTTTATTTTTTTATGTTCCTTCACCTCTCCTAGCCCTCCAATCATTATACTCGGGGACCTGAAAAGACCCCCCCTCTCGAGTATAATGATAGTATTTGTAGGGTTCGTGGGCCCACGGCCTTACTTACCGATTCCAGCTCCTGCTCACAACCGCCTCTGCAGAAGGAGAAGCACCAACAGCCGTGAGCAGGAGCCAGGATCGGTAAGTAAATAGAGCCCATTACCTACCAGAGTTACTCCAGCAGGTAATGGCCTATTAAAAAAAAAAAAAAAAAGTACCGCTGCTACTCCGGTAGTTACACTCCTAGTTAGACTCTAGAGGGATACCCTAAAAACCTGGAGAATTCTTGCCAATGTATGCATACACTTCCAGGACTAATGGAGTGGTACAATGCAGAGGTACTCTTGGCAACGTAGTAACCCTTTAAAGAATCTCTGCATTCAGGTTGGGTTTCTCTTACATTATAAGTGAATACTAATAGACCCTCAGTGCCACTAACAGGATAATCACAGCATTTATAGGAAATGACTTCATGCTTATAGTAAATTCAATTAATACTTCAATAGGTGGAGACGTGTAATTACACATATACAAAGGCTATCTGCTTCTAATTCCCATTAATGTTGCCTGTCGAAGTGCATGCCATCCATTTTGCCAGGTGATAGTGTGTAATTATTTGAGGACCTGTCGCGATGAGCCCCATATCTTTGATCTGGGGCGGTGATGGTGTTCCCTGCATAATTACTGTCACCACTTTCACTGCAGCACAAACAAGTCCCTAAGCGATGTACCCTACTATTAATCTATTTACCATTCACTATTGCAATCCAATGATGAATTTATCCTGGATTAATTCGATTTTTTTATCTGTTTTATATTCCTTTTGTAAATTGTGTTTCTAGATAGACATACATATACAGTCCTATGAAAAAGTTTGGGCACCCCTATTAATCTTAATCATTTTTTTTGTTCTAAATATTTTGGTGTTTGCAACAGCCATTTCAGTTTGATATATCTAATAACTGATGGACACAGTAATATTTCAGGATTGAAATGAGGTTTATTGTACTAACAGAAAATGTGCAATATGCATTAAACCAAAATTTGACCGGTGCAAAAGTATGAGCACCCTTATCATTTTATTGATTTGAATTCCCCTAACTACTTTTTACTGACTTACTGAAGCACAAAATTGGTTTTGTAACCTCAGTGAGCTTTGAACTTCATAGCCAGATGTATCCAATCATAAGAAAAGGTATTTAAGGTGGCCAATTGCAAGTTGATCTCCTATTTGAATCTCCTCTGAAGAGTGGCATCATGGACTACTCAAAACAACTCTCAAATGATCTGAAAACAAAGATTGTTCAACATAGTTGTTCAGGGGAAGGATACAAAAAGTTGTCTCAGAGATTTAACCTGTCAGTTTCCACTGTGAGGAACATAGTAAGGAAATGGAAGACCACAGGGACAGTTCTTGTTAAGCCCAGAAGTGGCAGGCCAAGAAAACTATCAGAAAGGCAGAGAAGAAGAATGGTGAGAACAGTCAAGGACAATCCACAGACCACCTCCAAAGAGCTGCAGCATCATCTTGCTGCAGATGGTGTCACTGTGCATTGGTCAACTATACAGCGCACTTTGCACAAATAGAAGCTGTATGGGAGAGTGATGAGAAAGAAGCCGTTTCTGCACGTACGCCACAAATAGAGTTGCCTGAGGTATGAAAAAGCACATTTGGACAAGGCAGCTTCATTTTGGAAACAAAAATTGAGTTGTTTGGTTATAAAAAAAGGCGTTATGCATGGCGTCCAAAAAGAAACAGCATTCCAAGAAAAACACTTGCTACCCACTGTAAAATTTGGTGGAGGTTCCATCATGCTTTGGGGCTGTGTGGCCAATGCCGGCATCGGGAATCTTGTTAAAGTTGAGAGTCGCATGGATTCCACTCAGTATCAGCAGATTCTTGAGAATAATGTTCAAGAATCAGTGACGAAGTTGAAGTTACGCCGGGGATGGATATTTCAGCAAGACAATGATCCAAAACACCGCTCCAAATCCTCAGGCATTCATGCAAAGGAACAATTACAATGTTCTGGAATGGCCATCCCAGTCCCCAGACCTGAATATCATTGAACATCTGTGGGATGATTTGAAGCGGGCTGTCCATGCTCGGCGACCATCAAACTTAACTGAACTTGAATTGTTTGTCCAAAATACCTTTATCCAGGATCCAGGAACTGATTAAAAGCTACAGGAAGCGACTAGAGACTGTTATCTTTGCAAAAGGAGGATGTACTAAATATTAATGTCACTTTTCTGTTGAGGTGCCCATACTTTTGCACCGGTCAAATTTTGGTTTAATGCATATTGCACATTTTCTGTTAGTACAATAAACCTCATTTCAATCCTGAAATATTACTGTGTCCATCAGTTATTAGATATATCAAACTGAAATGGCTGTTATAAACACCAAAATATTTAGAACTAAAAATGATTAAGATTAATAGGGGTGCCCAAACTTTTTCATAGGACTGTATGTGTATATATATATATATATATATATATATATATATAATTTGCCTCAACATTGAAATTGCAACACCAACAAGGACAAGCCATATGGTTATGAAAATCCAGGGCAATGGTATTAGGTATTGATAACATCTGCTAATGATCAAATTTTCAAGCACCTAGTTTCAATCTCTGGTATGTAGGAGGGGTATAAACGTCCGATTAAAAAAGTAAGGTATGCAAAGTTTTTTTTAAACGCATCAAACCTCAAAAATTGGATCAAACGCTGTTAAATGATTTCCTTCTGACAGTCGCCATGCCAGATATTGCCACCTGTCACAAAGTGACGCTAGGTTCACACTAGCGTTCGGGTCTCCGTTCTGTGGTTTCCGTCTTCTGCATGCAGAAGACGGAAACCTGTCAGATCGGGTCCGGCCGTGAGCGCTGGTGAGCGTTTTATGCTCTCCGCCGCGAAACCGTTTTTTTAAAATCAGACACAGAGTACTGCATGTCCGACTCTGTGTCCGATTTTAAAAAAATGGTTTCGAGGCGGAGAGCATAAAACGCTCACCGCCGCTCACGGCCGGACATCTTTCAAACCCATTCAAATGAATGGGTATGAAATAGTCCTGCAGGTTTCCGTCTCCTGCCTCTGTTTTGTGCAGGAAACGGAAACCTGCAGAACGGAGACCGGGTGCAGATGTGAACGAGCCCTGAGAGTTGCAGAATCCTTGAACTTGGTTTATCACTCTGGCAGATCAATCTTAGGCAAAGATGTCAGCACTGACTGTCCAAGGTCGTATGTTCTAGTGGTTAGTTAACAATGACAAACTTCAATGTCTGCAAGAGGTGCATAGAGACGAACCTCTGTGCGAATGAATCCTCTCATTGGAAGAATGGTGCATAGTGATCTATTCTGTACTGCAATTGAAATTGGAGGTCACATCCTAAGCCTAGGAGAACAGTGTTGGGTCTCATTGGGTTATGAGCAACAGTTGTTCCATTGATCTCACACCACCACTCTCAAAGACTATCATGGTACATGGCAAGACCGCAACGGAGGCTGGAATGGACACATTTCCCTATCTTTGACACAATGATAGCCAGAAATTAGTCTGGAGATCACGTGGGCAACACCATGGCGAGGCCTTCACTAGAAAATGTCAACCGATTTTCCTGGGATTATGGTATAGGGTAGCATAATGTACAGTAGCTTCAGGTACACTAACAGTTTGGCATTACATTGATTTGGTCATTAAACCACTGGTACAGCCATTTATCTTAAGTTTTCCAGGAGTGATTTTTAACAGGACAGTGCCAAGCCACATGTTGCTACCATGCCCTGCAGCCTCTCCAGATGTGTCTCCCATTAAGCACATCTTGGACATTTGGTTGGCAATTGCATAGGGAGCTGCCAGCAGCCAGTCTTTATGATGTGCGTGTCCTCAGACAACCATTGAGAACTGTATTGACTGTATTATCTGTATGTATCTCTGCACGTGGGGCTCCTATTCAATGCTTAATAAATAGAGATGTTTTGAATATTTTGTTGCCATTTTTTTTTTTTCATTTACACCTTATTAACATGCCTATTGATCCTGTGATCTCCAGAGTTCCAAGACTATTCCTTCTAGGTGTTGCAGTTTCAATGTGTGTGTATAGATCTATCTATCTATCTATCTATCTATCTATCTATCTATCTATCTATCTATCTCCTATCTGTCTGTCTATCTCATATCTATATATCTATCTAACACATATCTATCTAGTGAAGTGGCGCGCAATCTGGCACGTATACACGTGTCAGCAGTTTGCGGCCGCAAAATTACGTGCACAAAATTACGCACCGTATATGATCATAACTCCCATTGAAATCAATGGGATCTTTTTGAGCGCGCAAACTGCTGACACGCGTATACGTGCCAAATTGTGCGCCACTTTACACCGTGTGAACTCCCCCTAAGTTTAGTTACTATAGTCATGGAATAGAATACAGAAATGCCTATAGTGAAGGAACATGCTGTTATATTTTGTACTGGAAAATGAGTAAAAATAGGGAATGGCACTAAAAATCAGCATCAAATCATTATATTATAATTTGTAGAATATAAAAATGCTTTTGAAATATTCTACATTTCTGAAAATTGATGATCACCGTAATCTCCCACGGCCCGTTTTTTTGCTGTGTTGTGTTTTCAGCCTATGAAATATAAGCATTCTTGGACTGCTTAGTATTAGGGTGTGCATTCGACCATAGAAAGTCAAATATATCTCATTACAGATTAGTCTTCAGATTCTCGTTGTTCCTTTTGTGACTACAAAACTGAAATGCCGAGTAAGCTTTATCTAATATGGTGTATCTCCAGGCATAAATATTTGCAGTGATAAAAGTAAAATGATATTTGTCTATAGTATTTCATGTGCCCATGAAGGAATCTGAGCTTTGTAATGCATTTCAATGTATTCTTCTTAACAAGTCAATTTCAAAGGGAGTCTATCAGAAGTTTTAACCCCTCAACAGGTCAATATAAATGTCCTGGGGGTGAGGGAAATGCAGTCAAATTCATTGTTCAAACAGCCGTTCACAGCACAGTACACTATACAGTACAGCACATGTAAACTATACATGTATAGTTTGTACATATACAATGATTATGAACCTCACTGACAGCAGGGAGTGATACAGGTGTATTATCTACAATGCTCTATAGATAACAAGTACTAATCACATTTGCACTTTCTGCAGTGACTATTTCAAGGTGAATACTTGACAATTGGAGTTTAGCACTTTACCCCTGTGATGTGTTTGTTTGGTTTAATAAAGTCACCAGCATAAGGATAAAACCATTTTCCGTGCCTTGGTAACTGCTGGGGTTGAAAGCATAATCCTCGAAAAGTGATTTTGCAAACTGTGCGCAACACAATAAATGCTATAACAGCTGTGGGAACAGCGAGCAATTGCAGCACATTGACCTAGCCTGCCGCTATTGTTAATTGCTTTCAGTCTGTAGGGATATTCTCATTTGTCAAGGAGCATGCTGCATATACCGTTATTAATGTTCTGCGTATACCAGCTGCCTGCATACAGGACTTCTATAGGTCACGGGGATGATTAGGATAAATAATATAGGTCATTGGGATCCCACAATCACTGTGGGCCTAAACACTTCTTATAATTCCCATACGCGTCATATTTCTAATTTACTTCTTACAATGTGAACAAAATTTTACTCTGCATGAAGCATTGACCATGTAGTATTAACTATATAATACAATGATACGTGTTATAAATGATGCTACTACCACATACCAATGGTTGGTATCGGTATTGTGTAGTTGTGTAACACGCTGTAATACCAGAACCAAGACTTTTCTTTTCTTGCACTTTGATTTTTGCAGATCCAAGAACACACAGGTTATGGCACATGTAATAAACCTCTCTAAACACTCAAGACTCACTCACATGAAATAGCGGGTATCACTACTGTATATACAGATAACACTCTTGGACTAGACTTCTGATTCCTTATGGCAGAGTAGTTGCTTCCCAGAATGATACTGGACAGCTCCTTGCACCAACTCACTCCTCGTACCAACTTGTTCTTTCTAGTGTGTGCCTTTGCCCTGGCCTAATCCAAGCGTCACACCTTGGCTAGTGCAGGGTCATACCTCGAGCCACTGCAAAGATCTCCTCTAATGGTATAACAACTTAGCACAGCCAATGTTCTGCCCTCATAGGTTACCTGCAAATGAGACACAACACAAGTCACTTTGCATTATTATAAATAGTATATCTGGGAAATGATGACAAAGAAATGTAACCTTAAGGAATGCCAGCCTGTCATGGACAGGGGCTCTATGTATGGCTATCTCCACTTCCTTAAGGAAGTAACCATTTGCCTCCTTACAAAACTGGAACTAGAATACATTTGACCATACCTGTTTGATCGGAAGGGACTGACTACTGGGATTCAGCAATGCATTTATCTGAATGTTATTGAATGGGCTCACATAGAGCTGGTACATATTACTGGTGATCTATTATAATATATTGTGCCGTGTGTGGTTTGGTTTTGGATTCTTTTCATTAAATCTTAACATACTAACACATTTACTCCCTGCATAGTGAATATGTCCCGCTAAATGAATGATAGTTTTATGGTTCTTTTAGCTGGCAAGACTTGATTTTCTAAGCAATATATAGATAGATAAGACTATCAGTGCCTGCTCTGCAATATGATCCTTTAATACATGTGCTTTAACATAACAAATTTCTTCTTTTTTTGTAACAGATTCCAGTCACAGTTAATGGGAATTCAGGAAGCCCAGCCAGTCCCATGAGTCACTTTCAAAGACCATTCTCCCCGACATACCCATCTCCGCCATCACACAACTCTTTGATCATGCAAAACAACAGAACATTAGGTGAGTTTATACCACATTTTTGTGTTATATGCAGGTTTTAAAAACACAATTTGTCTGCAATGTGTGGATGGGATTAGCCAGAATCTCATTCACTTTGCTGGTAGTGTAAAACGCAGCGTTTATTTCTGCTGCTTCTCCATGATGTGGGGCCTTAGCTTTAGTCTTCACAGTGCATTGTAATTTTTTTTATTCATTCATTAAAAGTAAGGAGAAGCTCAGGGTAATGCGCTAGAACTGAATTGGTAGCAATGATGGTTCTTGCTACTTTCACATATCCCTGTCTATATTTTAGATTTTCTTTGAATATTTATATTTGGCTTACATCCCACACATGTTTGAAGGCATATTTGAAGAGCAGTACTGTACATTGACTTTTTCGATTGCTGCCTTCCGTCAAGAGGTATATCTTTCTGTTTTGTTTTTTTTGGAAAGCGTGCCAATTTTTATAATATTTATTCAGTAATATGACTGTTTTCACATTCACATCGATATTAGAGATGAGTGAGTAGTACTCGATCGAGTAGGTATTCGATCGAATACTACGGTATTCAAAATACTCGTACTCGATCGAGTACCACTCGCTATTCGAATGGAAAAGTTTGATGCAGAACCAGCATTGATTGACCGAATGCTATACAGTCGGCCAATCAACGCTGGTTCTTCTCCTACCTTTAGAAGTCTTCTCCGTGCAGCTTCCCCGCGGCATCTTCCGGCTCTGAATTCACTCTGCCAGGCATCGGGCCTGGGCAGAGCCGACTGCGCATGCCCGCTTGTAGTGCGGACATGCGCAGTCGGCTCTGCCCAGGCCCGGCAGAGTGAATTCAGAGCCAAAGATGCCGCAGGGACGCTGCACGGAGAATACTTCTCGGAGGATCCAACCCGACCCTCACTCATGGACTTGGTAAGTATAATTTGATCGAATGTTGCCTACCCCTGAAACGAGCATTTTCCCCCCATAGACTATAATAGGGTTCGATATTCGATTCGAGTAGTCGAACATTGAGGGGCTACTTGAAACGAATATCGAATCTCAAACATTTTACTGTTCGCTCATCTCTAATCGAGATGTTTGTATCAGGTTTGTATAAGGTGCCATAAGGTTATGGGGTGTTCCAGGTCCCACATTCTAACCCCTCCAGATACTTAAAATAATATACTCGCATCTCCATTTGACCCAGGATCCTACAGGGAGTTTCCATATAGGTCCCTGGTGTTTCTGACCTTTGGCCCACATGTCAGTGATGTAGCCAATCAGTGGCCGGTCAGTGATGTCCCGTTCAAATGTAGCATCATTTCTTAGCCACTGATTGGCTGATGCGTTCACTTGCGAGCAGAATGTTAGGAACCCCCAATGGAGACTATCTGCTGGATCCCTGGCCAACAGAGAGGTGAAATCCAACAGCCCATTTCTCATCGTCCCAGATATCTCCATTCGTTGGACAGTCAGGCTGACTGATATATCACAAAATTTATTTATGATGCAAATACTGCTGGTAAATCAAAGTTGTCTGAAAGTTTAGTTACGCTTTAACTTTTTTAACCTTAACTGTGTTTTCTTTTTGTAAATATCACATTTTTATAGGATACGTTCACTGCAAAACCTGGTAAAGTGCCAGTTCAGCTCACAGAGCGAAAATGTTTCTTTCAGTTCTATTATAAACTGCAGTGTGGCTTTTTGCCTTCTGTAGATGACCACACGGAGAAGTTATGGCCCGTGGATAAGTTGTAAAATTTTTATGTATGTTTATACTCTATGTAGAAAAATCTGAGTGTGGTTCACCATGCAGTGTTAGAATAAGTCACTACACTGCTCCATTATTCAAGTCATAACATTGGTAGTGTGTTACATTACAAGTGATAGGAGCGGTGCAGCAGATCCTTCCACTACATAAGTAATCGGTATAAGAAAAAATCAACTTTGGCCTGGAAACCCCCTTTTTAATTTGTTCCTGTGTTCTGTCTAACCTTAAAGTCTGCATCACAGGACTGAATGTCAGTGGGTAGATGTAGAAGGGTGGATCTGGAATAGCATACATAGCATGCGTGTTTATTCTAGAACAAAGAAGGACACATATTAGGTTTAACTGAGGTAATGATTTTTTTTTTTCATATTTTCAGCTCTCAGAAGAACTGGAAAGTTGCTGATAGTGATGTATAAATACAGCGGGGTTTTTACAGGGCTTTGCTGTAAATCTTTAGTTATTTGTATTATTTATTTTTCTAGTACCAAAAAAATCCAAGCCCATGTGCTGAAAATAGTGTGAATAAAAAAAAAAAAAAAAGAAGTTAACTCACTTGTTATGGGACCTCAGGTTTCAGTAGATGTACCTGTCCCTGGTCATTCTGTTTGTGGTGAGGTGACCAATGCAGGCAGTCGCTGGTCTCAGCGATGACCTCAACACAAATGGAAGATGGCCACTGAGACCAGCTGAGATTAAATGAGTGAAAGCCTGCAAAAGGAACCTTAAAGGGGTTAGCCACTTTCAGACCAAGTAGTCACAAACCTAATAAAAATGTTTTAATGTATAGTGTTTGGTTCCTCCTAATTTAATGGGGTTGTCCACTTTCAGACCAATATTGAGAGACCAATGTTATTGTTTGTACAGTTTTCCTATATACTTTCTGTATAAAATCTTCAGTTTTCTTTATAAATTCTCTGCTTGCTGTCATTCATTTGGCTTACTTCCAGTGGATAAAACTCTGACCATGGTCATGTTATATGTGGTCGATGGTCATGTGATGAACACACAGATGCACGGCTCGTTATAGTCACAGTACTACTAGCCCATCCTAACCAATTCCATCCACCCCCAACGTTTCATACTTACCTATCTTCCGGTCCTGGCCTTCTGGGCACGGGACATCACTTCATCTGCTACTGTGCAAGCCAGCACTCCACTGTGATGTCCAAGCCCAGAATGTCTGTACTGGAAGACAGCTAATTATGATGTGGTGGGTTAGTATAAGTGACGTTGTGTTCCTCCCTTCCCAAAATGGAATGTCACCAGAAAACATGCCTGGGACAGTCACATGGCCACCCCAGCGATCACTTTAAAAAGGACCTTTCACCATTTTGCCCACAGGCAGTTCTATATACTGCCGGAAAGCTGACAGTGTGCTGAGTTCAGCGCACTGTCGGCTTTCCCGATCTGTGCCCAGTGTGAAGAGCTTACGGTCCCGGTACCGTAGCTCTTCTATGGTCAGAAGGGCGATTCTGACAGTTAGCCAGAGACTTCCCTCCCTCTGCTCCCAGTACTCATCCATAGACGAGCATTATCAGGGAGGGAGGGGGCGTTCCTCCCGGCTCTCACAGCACAGCGCGATTGGCTGTGCTGTGAAGAAGGACGTCTCTGGCTAACTGTCAGAATCGCCCTTCTGACCATAGAAGAGCTACGGTACCGGGACCGTAAGCTCTTCACACCGGGCCCAGATCGGGAAAGCCGACAGTGCGCTGAACTCAGCACACTGTCAGCTTTCCGGCAGTATATAGAACTGCCTGTGTGCAAAATGGTGAAAGGTCCTCTTTAAATATAGTTTTTGGTACACTAAGTAATTTAGAAGGTAGGTGGGGGAGGGGTGGGTGTTTTAGCTTAGATTAGAAATATCAATTTATTCTGGGCAACCCCTTTTCGCTAGGAGGAACTAAGCACTATAAATTTAAACATTTCTATTAGGTTTGTAACTACTTGATATTAGCACATAGAGATGGCACATAGAGCCATGCAAGCACTTAGCCATCTCCGGTGGTCCTCATTTAAAAGAATGGTGCAGCACATACTGTCTGACCAGCTGCTCCTTTAAAAACTGGCGTGACAAACACCCCAGTTCTAGCGATTCATGGGCATCTCAACAGTGGATAAGGGGTAACTTGCTGTAGCTGAATAACCCAATAGATCAAGGTTGGCTCCAAGGTCAGCTTCAATTTATTTATTTTTTTCTACTGGACCCTGCGGCTTTGTGAGCGTGCCATTATTCTGTGGAAACATTTGCCCATCCCGGGGTCTCCCTGGTACTCAGATTGACCTATCCCTGGTGACGTGTACTTTCTAATTCAGATGCAAGGTGGAGAAATACTATAACAATGAGGTGTATGGCATCCTCCTTGCACAGTCCTTTGCAAGGACTATGTGCTGTATGTAAGACTCTGCATTCCAGGTTCTCCACCTGCCAAGTTATTTTCCTTGCCATAATTATAGTCTTGGTGATTTGATTTCTTCTTCCAGTTTAATGAGAAGTGGTAAGTGCAATTATCAGTGTAACAATAGTATGGATGGGTGTAAAGAGGTGTGTCGGGAGGCTGCTCCTATGTGAATATGTCCTGTGTGTCGCATCAGGAATGTGCCTAACTTCAGTGTAACTACAAAGAGTAGAATCTGAGACAAAAGAGACCTCTGATATTCTGCCAGAATCAGACAATTGGCTTCTGCGTGCGCTATTTGAAACACTTATTGTTCCTGACGTTGCTTTTCACTGGCCTCCAGGGCCCACCCTAATTTGTATAACCTTTTATACTCGGGAGCTGAAAAATGAAATGTTCCATTGTGGTGCAGGAGGATGTTGTGCGACTACTTAGGGTAATGAATGATGGGAAATCTTTATACTCCTCTTTAAAGACTGGCAATAAAAAAGATCCTGTGTCATGGCTCTAGAGGCGTAGTAAAAACTATGTTAACCTCTCTGGTGGTGTGATATTTAGTTTCACAAGTGATGTTTGATGTCTGTAGTTATTTTATATTCTCTCAGTCCAATGTATAAATCCTGTCCACATCATTCTGTCTGTGCCGTAACATCTGGTGGATAGAAAATAACAAGCTGCTCATCCTTTTCTTTAGGAATCCCTTGACTTCTCCTTTTCTTTTATGTATTATGATGGCAGGAATTTTAACAATGATTCCTGTTCTAGATAAAATTTTCACTTGTCATTGAAAGACAGATAAAGGATGAAGACTAAAGCTTATATGATAAGGTAAAAAGACAGGAAGGAATATGACAGGACTAGACTGGATCAAGGCAACAAACACATGTATAAATAGACAGTGTTAGACCTCACACACATGGCACAACCATGTGCAAGAGGCACTTCAGCTGTGAGTCCTCTGGAGCATATGATGTTGTACTGAGCACCATGTTAGAGATGTTCACCCATAGAAGCTTGCTTCTATAGAGAATTACAACCTTAATACATCATCCAATGGAGCATACCTCAATTTACTAGTGCATTCATAAGGAATCTATCTGAAATCTTTATAACATAAGATAAGATAATCCTTTAATAGTCCCACCATTTTGTTACAGCAGCATGAATAATACAGTAATATAAGAAGTAATTCAAGAAAGAACACATACAAGCTCATAGCAGATATAAATTATACTAGAAGTCATAGCAATTAGGAAGAAAAAAAGAGAGACTCAGGATCATTTAGTTCTCTGTGAAGAGTGATCTCTGCTTAGCCTGATGCTGATTATACAGCCTGACCGTGGTTGGGAGGAAGGATCTCCGATAGCGCTCCTTCTCACACTTGGGGAGAAGCAGTCGGTCACTGACAGTACTTTCCAGTGCTATCACGGTCTCATACATGGGTTGGGAGTTGTTTTTCAGCATGGAGCTCACCGTGAACAGTATCCTTCTGTCACCCACCACCTGTATTGAGTCCAGGGGGCTCCCCAGGACAGAGCTGGCCCTTCTAACCAGCCTGTCAAGTCTTTTTGTGTCCTTGGCTGGCAGTGGCGGATCCAGGGTTTGCGGGGCCCTGGGCAATTGACTTTGGCGGGGCCCTACTTACTGGGGGTCTCGCACTTCTAACCTGTACTTCCCAACTGTTGAAGACTAGAAAGAGGGAACAAAACGTGCTGTGCGCGCAGCACGCCGCAGCAAATTAGGCCCCGCCCACTTTTATGTTGACTCCACCCATTCTCATTCAATTTTCATGTGATTCCACACAGTATAATCCTCCTACAGTCACCCGTAAATTATATCTCCCCCCCATTTTCATATACACCCTTCATCTACCCCTAGTTTCATGTCCCCCCCTCTATCTCTGTCCCCAGTTTCATGCCATTCTCTCCCTTTATCTGCCCACAGTTTCATTTGCCCCCAGTGTCATGCCATTCTCCCCCCTTCATCTGCCCCAGTGTCATGCCGTTCTTCCCCCTTCATCTGCCCCAATGTCATGCCATTCCCCCTTCTTCATCTGCCCCAGTGTCATGCCATCCCCCCTTCATCTGCTTCAGTGTCATGCCGTTCTCCCTCCCTTCATTTGCCCCAGTGTCATGTCGTTCTCCCCCCTTCATCTGCCCCAGTGTCATGCCATTCTCCCCCTCTATCTGTCCCAGTGCCATGCCGTTCTCCCCCCTTCATCTGCCCCAGTGTCATGCCGTTCTCCCCCCTTCATCTGCCCCAGTGTCATGCCATTCTACCCCCTTCATCTGCCCCAGTGTCATGCTGTTCTCCCCCCCTTCATCTGCCCCAGTGTCATGCTGTTCTCTCCCCCTCTATCTGCCCCAGTGTCATGCCATTCTCCCCCCTCCATCTGCCCCAGTGTCATGCTGTTCTCCCCCCTTCATCTGCCCCAGTGTCATGCTGTTCTCTCCCCCTCTATCTGCCCCAGTGTCATGCCATTCTCCCCCCTCCATCTGCCCCAGTGCCATGCCGTTCTCCCCCCTCCATCTGCCCCAGTGTCATGCTGTTCTCCCCCCTTCATCTGCCCCAGTGTCATGCTGTTCTCCCCCCTTCATCTGCCCCAGTGTCATGCCATTCTCCCCCCTCCATCTGCCCCAGTGTCATGCCATTCTTCCCCCTCCATCTACCCCAGTGTCATGCCGTTCTCTCCCCCTCTATCTGTCCCAGTGCCATGCCGTTCTCCCCCCTCCATCTGCCCCAGTGTCATGCTGTTCTCTCCCCCCCTTCATCTGCCCCAGTGCCATGCCGTTCTCCCCCCTCCATCTGCCCCAGTGTCATGCCCTTCTCCCTCCGTTCATCTGCCCCAGTGCCATGCCGTTCTCCCCCCTCCATCTGCCCAGTGTCATGCCGTTCTCACACACACACACACTCACCATTCCTCGTTCCCCCGCAGCTCTCTCCCTCATACACATATTGTAGCCGCGATGTGATGACGTCATCACATCGCGGCTACAAATGCTGGAGCTCAGCGTTAAAGCAGGAGCTGAGCTGTGACAGCTCCTGCTTTAACGCTGAGCTCAGTTGGAATCGGGACATGCCGACCGGGATCATTTTGTTAGGTCCCGGCCGCGCCGCGGGGCCCTGGGCGGTTGCCTGGCTCGCCCGGCCCTGGATCCACCCCTGTTGGCTGGTATGCAACTCCCCCAGCAAGCTACTCCGAAGAAGATGGCTGATGCTACTACAGAGTTGAAAAAGCCCCTAAGAAGTGTCCCTGGACTTCAAAGGCCCTCCTGAGCCTCCTGAGCAGATAGAGTCTGCTGTGGCCCTTTCTGTGCAGCACATCCATGTGATCAGCCCAGTCCAACTTATTATTCAGGAGCACACCCAGGTACTTATAGGTCTTGACTATCACAATGCCCGTCCCCTGGATGTCCACTGGTTTTGGTGCATAACTCCAATCACTAAAGTCCACCACCATATCTTTGTTCTTCCCGGCATTAATCCTGAGGTGGTTCTGCTGACACCATTCCACAAAGTCCCAGTTTAAGTCTTTGTATTCCCTGTCGTCTCC
Source organism: Leptodactylus fuscus (assembly GCF_031893055.1). Lineage (NCBI taxonomy): Eukaryota > Metazoa > Chordata > Amphibia > Anura > Leptodactylidae > Leptodactylus > Leptodactylus fuscus. The sequence goes on from NC_134265.1 coordinate 309,813,790, forward strand.
ATCTGTATATATGCCTCAGTAGGATATCTGAGGTATATACAGACAGAGTAGGGCCCATAGACTTCTGCAGGTAAAGCATAAGTAGCATATTGGGTGCTGAAACTAACAGAATTGATTGCTCCGGCATGATGTAGAGAAAAAATTCCAACTGCACTGGAATCAAGGGAACTGCACTGCACTGCAAGGATGCAAATATGTGGAGCTGGTAAAAGGTCCCTTTAAGTGAATCTTTTTTCTGAAATGGAGATGATTTTGTGTGTGTTGTTTTTCCTTGATAGTACTGCATTGTAATCTGGTCAATAAAAATATCATCTAAATTATTATTATCTATTGTGTTGCAGACTCTACTGAATCCTTCTCCCAGCAGTATCAGTCAGAAGTGATCCGAAGCAGCAGCACTATACCAATCTGCAGGACCTCAGAAGAAGAGAAAAAAGTCACTGTTATTAAAGCACCACACTATGCAGGCATTGGACCTATCGATGAATCAGGAATACCAACGGCCATTAGAACGGTAGGAGTGTAAAATTATTACTTGTCTTTAATGGTTGCTGAATTCAGTATTCTCCTTGTAAGTTTATCAGGCTACTAGTTTCAATATACAGATAAAGAGTTTTGAAAAGATTTCTCAAATGTTATTGTATGTGAAGTGTATCACTGATTGTGCATAAATCAATCGTATAGGGAGAGATAAGAAACTTTGTTTATAGCCGGAGGTACACTTTAAACCACTTTGTAAATGCATCATATTACCACCCATGTACTGACTGTAGTCCAGAGCTGTATTCACAAGTCTGCTAGCTTAGTGTCTGCTGAGAGCTTGCACTTAAGATTTGTATCCTTAGGTGTGCAGCATAATAGCGTCTCAGGCAAGCTGTTCAGAAAGTATGTTGACTGCTTCATGGACTGTTTTCACTAATGAGCAGCAGAATTATGATTTCAGCTGTGAAGTCTTCTATGTACTGAAATTGGAACACAAACAAGACAAATGATGCACTGTATGTATGAAGTTACTCAGGTTTATTATTTGTAGGCTATGTACTCTATGTAAAATAATGCTCAGAGGTCCAGGCATGATTCAAACTAAACCCTATAGTTTAGTATTTACGTGGCCATTGTGGTCAGTGTTGGACTGGCCCACCTGAGTACTAGAGATTCCTTTGGTGCGCCCAGGCTCTAAAACAATAATGGTCGAGCAGAAGACACTCGAATTTAAAGGGTACTATAATTTCCTGGGGGTTGTTGGAGGATGGACCCCCAGAATCATTTAATTTGGTGGGCCCAAGGAACCTCAGCCTGACACTGATTCTGCTGTCTTAAGGAAAAAAAGATTAAAGATGTTACCTGATTTCTAAAATTGATGGCCTTTCCTATTTGAGAGTCTAATAGTTACTACAGTGCTGCGCCATTGCTCTCCCAGGCTTCCTCAGTATTGGTGATCTGCCGGAGTCCCAGGTGTCAAATCCTTGCAGATCTAATCTTGATGGTCTACTCTAAGGATAGGTCATTAATCTTGCAAACCAAATAACCCCTTTATAGGGGGTATTCTGATCACAACAATTTCCCCTCCCTATCCAAAGGGGAATAATGGAAGTCTTGCTGATCGCTGGGGGTTCAACCATTTGGCCCCTATCCTGTGGTGTAAGAATAACTTGTTGTGACTGAACAACTTTTAAATCTGATATCATATTTATGTTCCCGTCATTACAGACATGAGAGACAAAGATTGGGATAAAACTGTATTTTCTTTTAAATGTAGCCTCACTCCAGCTTGCTAGGTGCCATCCATATCTTTTCTAGAAATCATTACCTGCCAGGTTATTTTTCTCTCTGACTATGATTCAATTTTTCTAATCCCATGATCCACTTTTAGCCTGAAATATCTCGAGGATACAGTGAAGAGAATTTATTCTTTATATCTTTTTTTTATTTTTATTCACGTTGGTTTAAGATATAATTTGATATATTTCTGAGGCAGTAAAGATTACTAAAATAATTCCCTATATATGTGGAATACTGCACTTGTACAATAACCCTGCAGCATGCCCAGTTATTATCATATTACTATTATCTATTATACTATCACTGTTATCAGTGAAGCCAAAACTGGTTTTGTATAAAATCCATAATTCTTTACTTGGTTTACTTCGCACACGGTAAGACAATTAGATTATTATTATTATTATTATTTTTTTTTTTTTTTTAAATCTTCACTTGTTTTGTGGCTACCATTGGCTTGACATCCATCAACCAGTTTAAGGCTAGCTTCCCATGCTATGCTTGTGGTGCAGCTACATAAGCTATGGCTGAGTTCTCCCTGTGCAGTTTTTAAGGGCTACAACGTTTTGCAGCAAATTTATTTATTTTATTTTTTTTTTGCAAAATTATGACACAGTTTGAGAAGCCATAGCTAATGCAGCCAGATAAAACAGATGGATATTCCTGAGGATACCAAGGCTGGGCTGTGGTGATGGACTCCCTTTATGCACAAAGCAGCACTAAAAATTCTCAAAAATGGTTACAATATTAGTTATGTCTCATCTGTGGTATCCAAAATGGAAGAATTACCTGTATTAGAGAACAGGGTAGGATGCGCTGCACAGAAAGGGTCACAGCAGGCTCTACCTGCTCAGGAGGGCCTTTGGAGTCCAGGGGTCACTTGTTAGGGTCTTTTTCAACTCTGTGGTAACATCAGCCATCTACTTCGGAGTGGCCTGCTGGGGGGGGTAGCATATCGGCCAGGGACAGAATTAGACTTGACAGGCACAGGTAAGGGCTCGTTCACATCTGCGCCCGGTCTCCGTTCTGCAGGTTTCCGTTTCCTGCATAAAACAGAGCAGGATACGGAAACCTGCAGGACTCTTTCATACCCATTCATTTAAATGGGTGAGAAAGCTGTCCGGCCGTGAGCGGCGGTGAGCGTTTTATGCTCTCCGCCGTGAAACCGGGATTTTTAATCCGGACACAGAGTCGGACATGCAGTACTGTGTGTCCGGATTGAAAAAAACGGTTTCGCGGCGGAGAGCATAAAACGCTCACCGCCGCTCACGGCCGGACCCGGGCTGTGCTATCCGTCTTCTTGCATGCAGAAGACGGAAAGCACAGAACGGAGACCAGAACGCAGGTGTGAACCTAGCGTTAGAAGGGCCATCTCTGTCCTGGGGAGCCCCCTGGACCTAGTACAGGGTGACAGAAGGATACTGTCCATGGTGAGAATAAATCCCACCCCATGTTCTACAGGAGATTTCTTTGCAGCAGTAACCTCATTATCTGCACTGGCAACATTACAATGAAAGATAACATAAGGAGGACCATAATTTATAATAGGTGATGTCACAGTTTATCTACTCCCCCTCCCTGCACAGTGACCTCTGCATAAGTCACAGAGCATGTCTGTAAAGGTCTCCCATGGAGATCGGTCATATACATACTAATGCGTCCATGTGGCTACTGTAAATAGTTTCTCTAAATGCTGTTAACAATAGTTTAGGCAAGATGGCCAACTCAGCAGCCAAGTACAGAAAGTAGAATTTTAAAAATGGGAATGTATATTACAAAAACTTTCACCAAACACCCCTCGACACGATAGTAAAAAAACAAATCATGCTAGTATAAATATATTGAAGTTTTCCTGAGGTTTTACCATGTAATATTATGTAAGTCTATACAGTGACCAATGAATGTTAATGAAGCTGAGATGGTTTGTAGAGATGAGCGAACACTGTTCGGAACAGCCGTTCCGAACAGCACGCTCACAGCACGCTCCCATAGAAATGAATGGAAGTGGCGGCACGCGGATGGTTAAGCGGCCGGCCGCTGGCAAAGTCTGCATGCCAGGTGCTTCCATTCATTTCTATGGGAGCGTGCTGTTCGGATCAGCTGATCCGAATAGTGTTCGCTCATCTCTAATTTATTATTCAGGGCTGCAATATTGCCCTGATTTCAACTTTCCTATGGTCTGCATTTATTGGCTATTGCTCTCCCAGACACTAGATGGGATTTACTATTCTCTCTACATAGCTGGGAATCTGTTCCTTTTGGAATAGAAATACTAATTTGGCAATTAAATCCGCATCATGATAGTAGACTTATTAACTGAGTCATGCATGATGTTAAGGATGCTGCCCTCTAGAGAGCAGCATACAGAGTACACTGTTCTCCTAATTCCATCCTGGAGAATAGATTTGCATATTTTTTACCCATAATCCCTAGCGGAGCAGGAATGACTTGTAAGTCTCTGTACTGCCTATGTAGGCACACACTCTCCCTAATGTGTACGATTACACCTAGTTGGGAATAGTTGTGGCACATATTTGGTACACAACCCTTTCTTGGTTGACATTTTTTTTCTTTTTTTTTTTTTTTTAAATGAAAGTAGGTTGAGCAGGGACGCCTTGGCCCGACAAATTTACAATAACACATTAGAAAACTGCTGCGAGTTATATAGGAAATAAATGCCAGTTTCCTTTCTGGCACAGAAATGTGCTTGAATTGGTAAGAAGCCGCAGCCTCTTGGTAATGTATGCAGCGTTAGCGCACGTCGGGGACTTCATTCAGACTAACAGAGAGAACATTTAGTCTTAATAAATTCCCCTCACTAAATCTAGGAATTACAGCTTACAGATTTTTTATAAGGTATTCTGCACACACCTTGATGTGTTAAGTACAAAGGTATTCTGCTACCTGATGGGAGGGTCAGAAATGTACTTGACAAGAGCGGCATTTTATTATTGTTTTCATCATTACACTAATAACCTTGTAGCGTTATGTCATTCTTCTAAAGCTGAACCCGTCCTGCTGATCTCTACAATATCTAGCTACATTTTTTAGCAATCGGGTGTCTAAGGTTAGTTGTTATACCAAAGTGATGATACCAAGTGATACCTAGCTTCATATTTTTGTCACTTTGGTCAGCTTCAAGTTCGTTCGTGAGATACGGGTCACATGTCGGCTGAATTTACTAAACTAACCCTATGCCAGGACCTAGTCTCCCAGCATCATAGTAATCTATGGTGATAAGGACTTCCAGCTTTCACTTGTCTCTTCTGTCCCCGTATACAATACATGATTACAGCATGGGACAGTAGAGTCACAGAGAAGTAGGGACTTTTAGCATCAAAGATCACTCTGATACTAAGAGTCCGGGTTCTGACTAATGGTTCAGTCTGGGAAATACGGCCCGCATCCAGTCCATATCTCATGGACTAAACCCACTTATTTAAAGCTGGCCTTTTTGTTGTTTTCTGACATTCCTTGGACTTTCCTCTAAAGCAGATGGAGCCAAATACAGCCCTTGAAAGAGTTAATACAATTGACACCAGAATGTGGAGTAACATATAGCACAGATCCACATCGGCTCTTATCTGGTATAGAAATGATTTTCTGGCACAAAAATTCTACAACATGCGCTAGCATGCAGATTTTAATAAATTCTTACTCCAAGAATTTTTTTTTTTTTTTTTTACAAAGATTGGCAAATAAATGAAGTCTTAGTAAATCAACCCTATTGCTTACAAAATACCCCCTGTCCATATATCCTATTAGTGAGCCCCCTGTATAAGTCAGACTGAAGAGTCACTATGCAGCGTCTTGCCCTCCACTGTTCTCAAGATGTCCATGTCTCTGTATGATCACTTACTTATTTCAGTGGCCATATATGATGTTATATTTCCCCAGCAGAAGTCACAGTAAGGGACGATAAAGAAAGGACAACAAAATCTTCTTTATTGCAGCATGCAAGAGAGAAAACTGTATATAGACAGGTATTGATAGTTTCACCATGAAGTATGTGGCCGCTAGACATGCTAGGCCCTGTAGTTATGTTATAAAGTCATTGAAGGGAGAAATTATTACATAAAGGGGCTTAAGATTCCTCCCGTCACACTCGGTGAAGTGTGCAATGAAGTGTACAAGGCAAAACAAGGGATTAAAAAGACAGACATTTTATCATCACATATACCCAGAACATATATAGGAATTGCAAAGAAATTGTCCACTACTACGTAAACCGCAAGAAGTACTTTGATCATAACTTGTATAGTCAGAATACCTCTGCACGTCACATTGAATGCTGCTATCTCATTGTAAACCCTTTCACTGCTGGAAGCTTTAGTCCACATGTCAGCCAAAGGAATGTTTTTCTTGTCGGTGTTCCTAAGGCAAGTAAGTTTTTGATAGATGAAAATAATGAACTGCATTGACTAGATAGCACCAGTAAAAATGTGGCCGGTATTGCAGTACAACAGGTTGGATGAGTTCTTCTTGCATTGTACTGAATAAAGATTTCAGTCTGCCTATAAGAAGATCGCCTAGATGAAGAATTGATCTCACCGGAGGCAGAGTGTAGGAGTCGGAGACATGGATTCTCAAAGAGATCATTCACAGTCAGTATCTAGCGATCTAGCAGCCCTTCTGAACAAATTGGTAATTTGGTGTATTTTTATCCTATTGGATGATTTCTTGATGATATTTTGCTTTTCATAAATAATGTACTTTTGCTTCTCTTTCTTACCAGACTGTAGACAGACCGAAAGACTGGTACAAGACAATGTTCAAGCAGATTCATATGGTCCACAAGCCAGGTATGTGAATGCTCAGTGCAGCGATTATTTAGAGGACATGGACTGCATTGTTTCTTACACCTTAAGGAAATTTCCACCTGAAACCTGTTATCAGATTCTGCACAGAAGTTACACAAACACATTCTTATATTACTGACATTGTTTACTTAAAATGGTGTTTTATCTACAATTTGGTCCATTTCTCCTTGTTGTCTACAAAATGTTGAATCAGTGGTTTGAGTTCAAAGCTGTGTCGTAGTCAAGTAGATTAGGTACCTAACTGTAAGATGTGCAGGGGTTGTGGTCGCACCTGGGCACTGGTCTATCCGTACCCCATATGAAGATGTTGGTACTATAAATAACATGTCGGGGCAACACGGTGGCTCAGTGGTTCGCACTGCAGCCTTGCAGCGCTGGAGTCCTGGGTTCGAATACCGCCAGGAACAACATCTGCAAGGAGTTTGTATGTTCTCCCCGTGTTTGTGTGGATTTCCTCCCATTCTACAAAGACATACTTAAATGAAAATGAAAAAAAAAAATTGTACATTGTGATCCCTATATGGGGCTCGCAATCTACATTTAATATATATATATGTAATAGTTGGGGGCTTTTATATAGATTGTGCACTGAGACCCAGGGCTTCAAGATATACTTCTGAAATAGCTATCCTCTTATTATGTTGAAAGTCATCGTTTTGTTGAAAACTAAATTTGTCACTTATACAAATGAAAGGTAACCATTTTTTGTCCTGACCCACAATTCATGAATAAAACCTATAGCTTCTATATAGCACTGTATGCAGTTTTTAAGGGTCAAAGACATCATTTTAAGCTTTTAAGCTTGCGCTGCCCTATTGCATCTTTAATAGCTCTTTGACGCATCAAAGAGCCTAAGGGCCTAAAATAGCTGATTTTATATATATATATATATATATATATATATATATATATATATATATAATCAAAGCACTCATTACCTGGAGGGTATATACAGAATCATATGTAGCCAATGATTTGTATTGTGACATCCCATAGAATAATGATATTGTCTTTGAAAGTCCAATGTCCTGAAAATGGTAAGCTCTGCTCACAGAAGATTCATAAAAATTCACCAGACCCTATTGAAATTCAGGTCTCCGATCAAGGCGGGTAAAAGTAAAGTCACAAATCACCATTACATCTGTGAAATATTAAACAAGCTCTTATGGATATTTCTTCTCGAGAACTCGCTGTATTTATGTGCGCAGATTATCAATGGGACTTGAGCTTAAAAGATGACCCCCGCCAATTTCATTGTCCAGAGCCTTGAAATGCAATAATATAACAAGGACAAATCTCCAACAAGGAGAATGTATGAATATGCTATTATTTTAAGGTGAGATGAGCTGTGAAATGAGCTGAACCATGAGACATAAAGGAGAAGGTGGAAGTAATTCTCAGCCAGTAGTGAATGTGACTCTGACATATTAGAGGACTCAGAGATTCTGTTTGTTTTACAGACAATGACAGTGACTATTCCAGCTCATCTTATGCATATAATACCGGTGAGTTACCCAATGCATGTACACAAATGTAAGTAGGTTATTTGTCAGAAAGAATGGCTCATTGTGTAAGAAGTTATGTACTGTGATTCTCTGTTGACTTTACCATGCCCTAATAAACTGCAAAACTAGCCGGGATCTCTCTGTACAGCTTCATTGTTCTAAGCCCAAAACTTTCTACACTTTAGGTTTTACCAGAACTAAATGGAGTTGTCTGCTTAAGGCTATGTTCTCATCTGCCACAGTGTCTCCATTCTTCTGGTCTGTCACAGGACCAGAAGAACAGAAAAATAGCCTGCCTAATTGACAGCAGTGGATCCTGAGGGACCCCATTGTCTATATTGGGGTCACTGGATGTCCATTATGTTTTTATAAACATTGCCGGATGGACAGATGGATTAGCAGGATTTTTTTGCCCAGGTTTTCTGATGGAATCTGCACTGGAGGCCCTGAGATGGCACAGGGCCGTAACTAGCCTTCTCAATTTATCCTATTAGGGCATAATTATTTAAAGGGGTATTCCAGAATACAAAACCTGACTCCCATTGAAAGTAAAAATTCTCAGTATATAATTCTTAAATCCTGACAGTAGCTTCTAACATATTCACTGCTCATTTGCTAGGCCACAATGTAATATATATATATATTAGCTTGCTACTTCGGGATATGACCTGTAATTCAGCTTGCTGGTCGAGCATGCCCAGTTGCAGCACTAGCAGCTATAGGAGCATGAATTGGCAAAGAATGGGTGGAACTGAAACTGGAAATTAATAACAAAGGCTCCATGGCAAGGAAACACAATATGAAATACATAGGAGGGTGAGACTTATTCTATAGCAGTCAGGGGGATACAGGGGAGGTCACCACCCAAAATAGATGGTAGCAATGCAAGATGGGAAATGTAATTCGCTGTTCACTCTTGCTAAAGACAAGCCCGCTTTAGCCGTGCTGAGGTGGAGCACATAGGGATCAACAGTGTTGCAAAAAATAAATTCTACATATTTGGGATACAGTATTACAGTTGTCCTGTTACTCCATGTGTGGTGACCCTGTAGTGGTCGTCTAGGTTTCTCATCTCTACCCCAGAATATAGACAGACAGTAGCGCTCTCCGATTTCAGTTTATCTCTTACAGTGCTTTGTTCCGAGTGTCAGCTAGGCTATATGGAGAGCTAGTATATAAATATATACATAAAGTACTATTTATGGTTTAGGAGAGGTCTAAACTATATTTATTGTATATTGATTATCACCTTCTTAAGAACATCACAAGCACATTCACCATTGTAGCTATTAATAAAGTTACAATACAAGTTATATCACATGTGAAACTCCGCATGCAAATATTAATAGCCTTAATGAGTGTCTTCCTTGTTTACTTGAGTGTGTTGTGGTCTGGAGGAAGATGTCTTTTGTTGTGTTAAGATCATTTACATTGGATGGAGACATGGCGTTGGCTTTGTAACGTGTCAAAATAATATAAATGATTACAAAATAACATATTTGTTGTATAAGTCATTGGCTGTGGCAGTCATAACTGTGTGTCGGGAAGTGAGAACTGCGGGGAGGTGTTGGAACTGATGTGGCCGTAGTTTCGTGAGGTTTTTTTTTATTTTTATTTTGTATACCAATTTTTTTTTCTTAGCGGACAACCACTATAACAATTGCTATGTGATGTGTACAGACTGTTGTTACAGACCGATTGTAATGTTTTTAAATATAGTTCCATAGGCGTGTGTGTGTGTACAATGTATATCTATGTATAATCCATATGCTTGTATACCCCCATGGGGTCCTGTATGATGTTGTCTCTAATAGATATTCTTATCTATGTGCTAACAGATAACTACAGCTCGGCATCACCTGCCTATTCACACCCTGCTGCAAAGACACAAACCTACCGCCCTCTGTCTAAAAGTGTATCAGACAATGGCACAGATGTATTTAGAGCTTCATCCCCATTGCCGCCTCCTCCGGTACCTGTGCTTCCTCCATCCGTGCCTCATCGCATGCGGGAGGTGACCTCTCCTGAGAAGTAAGTCACAAATATTCATTTTCTTTCCCCTCTCTGTTCTTCCTGCTCTGAAAAGTCATATGTGCACAGTTACTTGATGGTTTTATTACACCACCCCAATGTAGTTTTCAATTGAAGTTGTTTTAATACTCAGTGATATCATTGATGAGGGTGAAAAGATAATCTTTATCTCCAAAAATTTCAAAAATGCCTTCCAGATCCAATTTTTATACATTGTACAAGTTTATTGAGAATTTCATATACTTGGAACATCAGAGTCACATTCATATCTCTTAACAGGTACAATGTAAGATATTGCTCTCTTAAAGTATATATGTAGCCCTATTGCTGACTTTTTCCATTGATGGCTGTGTTATAGGGGCTGTATACATTGCTTACAGATGAATATAGATTTAGTATAATTTATTCATCAAGTTCTTCCTTTGTATTTGGGCAGCATTCACACTGAGTAACGCTGGCGTTTTTTGTGCTTATTGTGGCACGTAGCGCCGCGTAAACGCCGCGTTTGCACCGCGCTATTTTGCGGTCGCGTTGTACGGCGCAAACGCGGCGTTTACGCGGCGCTACATGCCACAATAAGCACAAAAAACGCCAGCGTTACTCAGTGTGAATGCTGCCTAACATTTATAAAAAATAATCTATGAGACTAAACAGTGCTATCCAGATCACTGGTCTGTGGCCATTCTTGCAAATTATATGTATTATATTGTGCAGTTTTACAGATTATTAGTATAACTGGGCTGTACTGTATATTTCCAGGCCATCCAGCTGAGGATATTTAGGGGTCTGCTATTAATATCGGTTTAGTATTTCTCAATATACTTCTGCAGCTTTACACCATCCTGCACAGTCAGGAAGCCACTTGTTATGTCTCTGTGTGACAGTTCTACAATACACCATGGAGATGGCAGGTGGCTCACGAGTCTCGTAGGATACTTACTGAATTCCACCTCTCTATAGAGAAACAAAGTGAGAAGTTGACATCTAAGCTTACATGCATGCATAAAACCAGTCTGCACCTTCTAAGGGACAAGTCCCTGCGGCACTCTGCAAAAATAAGGGGTGCCGGGGGACCCTCTTCTATGCAGCAAGCATTTTTATATAGTGCCTTATATGCAGTGTAAAAAGGTGTGTATCCCCGAACAATCAGTTTAAAATGACTTGACATTGCCTTTCCACAGTCTATCCATATACGTATATAAACTCAAAGCCCATAGTAAAGGTTCTCAGTGTTTGCTCAGTAGGAGTATAAACCCCAATATTCAGAATAAAAGGTTTCATATCTTTCCCATGCCACAGCCCCTTTACTGTGCTCACAGACTGTACCTACAAGTAGTGCCGAAGCTCGGTCCTATTCACTGTAAATGGTAATCTTCATCAGTACATCTCACAAACAGCAGGGAATGTGCAAACATATTTCTAATATGTTAAAAGCTTTCAATGTAGGTTTCGTCTCTATGCAGACCCCAGGCAGGGATCTTTGGTACATCAGTGCGTGGATGTTTGTATTATCATATACATACTTATTCAACACAACAAGATTATAGAAATCTATGCACTGTATACAGTGCGCCTACTGACAGAGCTGTATAGATGTGTATGTAAACACACATATACTTTCATCTCATCTCAGCAGGTACATTAGCACTATTAGTGGTGAAAAATAATGGAGATTGCTTACCCCTGGCAAACCATGTATAAAGCATATTGCTATAAATTGTCGGAAAAATAGATTCATTTGGAAATACTTAAAGAATATTTCTCACCACATTTCCCATGTAATATAAACATAGTAGGCGGACGGTAGTTTATAAATTGTTGTATATGATCTGAACACCTAATAGTTTTCTGTTGCGAATGTAAAGTATGCTCATAGGAGACCACAATGTACAGTATTGTATCAGATCCTCCATCTACCATGTATCATTTATAATACTGAGTAAGTTTATTGCTCTGTCTGCAAGTGTTTGCCTTTTGTACTAATGTGTATATTTCCCTACAAGGAATGAGTGGGAACCACCTGACAGAAAAGTTGATACTCGCAAATTCCGTTCTGAACCTCGAAGTATCTTTGAATATGAACCTGGAAAATCCTCCATCCTTGAGCATGAAAGGCCGGTAAGAGCAATGTGTGACCTGTCAGGGTGTGATAAGGACTAACGTCTATTTTACATAGAGCTCCAGTAATAAAATGAATATTCTATTAAGCGTGTATATACCTAACATATTCAATACTTGAACCTCGACTCCTTAGGTTAGTGATTTCCAACCTGTGGCTTTACAAAGAGAAACTACAACTCCCAACCTGCTTCAACAACATATAGTTTGGCAGCGAGCGCTTTTGCTTTCGTTGGCTGAGTTCATTTAGATGATTTTCTATGATAGTGGTTAGGAAATATATATTATAACACCCATTTTGCTAGTTCTTAATGCAAAAAGACACACGTGTGTGTGTGTGTGTGTGTGTGTATATATATATATATATATATATATATATATGAGCAGTTTTATTGGGTGTGGATGATAGTTGTTATTTTTTGGCAAGCAAGATACCATAGAATCTATTTTTAAGCATCCTCGTAGAAAAATGTAGAAAAATTATTGAGCAATGAATAGATTGTGCTTGAGCCCATGGCTTGAAAGTTGTCACTACTGTAGACTGTCAGTCTTACACAGCCGATATTATTATATACAATGTATTTACAATGTTAATCAATTTTTACTGTAACACAGATCTGACCTGATGAAGGTCTACTTTGACTGAAACTTATGTAAAACTATCTACATATCTGGATACTTGGCAGATGGCTTAAGTGGTGAAATGGCTCATTAAGCTGAATCATTCATAAAATATATTGAATTTCAAATTTACATTAGACATGAGGCACCAATATTTTGCACTAAAAAAAAGATAATGCACGTTGTAAATGGATGTGGCGCATCTTAGGACTCCTTCACTCCTGTTTCAAGGTTTCTTTCTGAACCGTAGGGGAAAGTACAAAAAGTGCCTTGCACACATAACCTGCAGCGTGACATATGTTCCACTTTTCCCTCTTTGTCTTAAGTTCCCAGTTTTGAGTTCTGATCAGCTCCGCTGTTCCTATTAATCTCTTGTCCTACTACTCATAATAAAATAATAAACTGCTTAATATCATTAAAGGGGTTGTCTAATCATGATATCCCCTGTCCATATGCTCTATTATAGCATGTGGAGAACCTTCGTTATAAGGATGGTTCCCGCTAAGGTAGACCCAGTGTGTTTCAGTGTCCTGTGAAAGAAAATGTATCTGATAGAGAAAGTCAGTCTCTGCTTTATACAAACTTTTAGAGCATTGGGTTGGGGTATTTTAATTGTGTTTTTGCTGAGTTTTTCTCTGCGGAATCTCTTCCCTTATTAACCCTATAGGGAAAATGCCAGCATTTCCGTAGGTATAATTGACACGATTTTCAAAAACTCTGGAATAATGAATTGGCCTAATGGGAAAGGACTGCGGAGTAGGACGGTGATTTATTTATTTATTTTTTTTCAGTGTCCTGCTCTGATCTCTGCCTCCCATTGGTTTCAATCCCTTTGTATGAACATAACCTAAGAGTAGATTCACACTCAGCATTGTTACAGAAACACCAAAATTCAGCTTCATTCATCTGAATGGGAGTTATTTGTCAATAAGCACATGGATTTCTATTAATGCATTCCTATGGTATATAGGATACCATAGAGTGATACAGGGATACATGTGGTATAGATTTATAATAAAATATATTTGAATCCGTTATCACTAAACTGCAAAGTTTTGTAATGTAATATCCTGGACACTAATGTAAATACTTCATAGAAACCAATGGGGACTTCTTTTCCAGGCTGATTCCAGCTGATGTGGGAAAATCCATAATTAAAGGAACAGTACAGTCTGGGGCTAGCCGGGCGGGTGTGCCTTGTTTTCATAAGGCAAGAATAACCCGGGCATATTGCCAGGCAATGTTTGCTGCAGCCATTGCATAAACACTACGTCTCTGATGAATCTAACCAAGTAAAAAACTAAATGCGAAACCACTGACAGGATATAAATCATGTAACACATGCCCAAGATTTCCCATGAAAGAGTTTCAGTCCATCTTATGTGGGAGCTGAGACTTGTATACATTAGCCTGTATACAAGGCTTCACCTGGATCTTTAGCAATATACAGTGGGCACTGTATTATATGCAGAATTATATATTTGCTGTCACCGCAGTGAATAAATTATCCATACAAAGTAATAATACATAGAAAAATAGTTATTTAAGTGGAGTCTGACATTGCGTTTTTTATAGAAATGTACATATGTTTTGTATAGCATGTCTTCAGACATTTTGGCATGGGACATGCTTGTCATTTGGGTGGAGAACACAGGTCAGGTATATCCAACATCATGACTATTCTAGTGTCAGATAAGAAAATATTTAGGTTACTATTTAAAGAGATTGTCTAGCCTTTTAAAAATTATAGCCTACCCTTAGAAACAGCCATCAATACTAGATTGGAGAAGGAGGGGGGAAGTCTTACTCTCGGCACCCTCATTGATCAGCTGTTAAAAGGAACTATAGTGGAATTACAAATGCTGCAGCATCCAAATTATAAAACCACCACCACCTCCTGCGATAAAGTAACAGGAATGAAGGAAGGGTTATGGGTAAATAATAGTCTATACTCTAGGCTACCACAGTTACATAGTTAGTGGGTTGAGAAAAGATCTAGGTCCATCAAGTTCCGCTGTTTTATGCTTAGAAATCCGAAATGGTTTAAAGAAAGGCAAAACCCACAGCAACGCTAGGTCCACTTGGGGACTTGAAGAACGGAAACCCTATCCGCTTAAAAAGTCGTTAGCCACAGACCCCTTAGGGTTTCCGGCCAAATGGTGGACGGAATGGGGGATGTAATCCCCAAACGCTGGTGTGAATGTAGCATTAATGATACAAGCCCAATTTGCCATAAAGTGGAAAAAAATCCTTCCTGACCTCTGGTGGTAATACAACAGATTCCCAGTGAAACATTCTACATTATCCTTAGGATTAGTCCGTTGAAGATCCATGGGGTCCGGCATCTGGAACCGTGCAGATCAGCTGATTGAAGAGGGGGCAGCACTCAAACATGACTGATGAACGTCCCACATTCATCAGTCACGTGGCCTGATCGCAGCTTAGTCCCCTTCAAGTGAAATAAATAAAACCATCCAAATAAATAGAACTATTTGCATCATGTTAAAAAATGTTTAAACTATAACCCCAATACATTGGAGAAGCTGCAGAACTCTGATCCCCTTCAAAAAGTGATCATGGGGATGCCGAGAATCAGATCTACACAAATCTAATATTGATGACTTAATAGGGCGTGAAATTCAAAAGGCTGTATAATCCATTTAATTTCCATAATTTTTGTATAAGATTGAGATAGCTTGTAAATACTTTGTTTATATACACTACTCACCTCATGACACGTATCTGTGACTTTTTGTCCTCACTCTAATGCAGTAGTTCTTAACCTTCTTTGAGGTACCGAACCCACCAGTTTCATATGCACATTCACCGAACCCTTCTTTAGTGATAAATCAAATATTATTTTTTTCCAAATTCAAGACATAGGTATATGTTTTTTTACTGGTACACAAAATGAACCGTGCATAGGGCCTAGGGTTCGATCGAACCCCGGTTAAGAACCACTGCTGTAATGCAACCCGCCAGTCCAGTAGTGAATCTGTTCCAAGCCTCGGTGCTGCTTATACATATCATTTGTTGACCATCCCCTGCACTAGTGTTTTATGCTTATTTACTGCTATCATTCTAGAATTTGCACCCTTTTTGAGTACCTTTTACCTCCCCCTCCTTGCTTCCTACTCCAGAATGGTCGTATAAATCCAGATGAGATAGATTTAGAAAATGAACCATGGTATAAATTCTTTTCAGAGCTGGAGTTTGGACATCCGGTAAGTGAGGTTAGATACTAATGCTTACAATAGGTGTTAGGATAATCTAATCCTGTGAAGCTTATGGTTTATTAACTCCCACTTATGCACCATGGAGGATAGACGTATGCTGTGCACCGATTTGTAGACAGAAACATGCCACAATCCTAACAATGTGTTAAGGTAGGGTAACACAGGGTTGATAAGTGTATGAAATCAATATATTCTATTAAAGGGCTCCTTGTAAGCCACAGACGGGCCCTTTATGCTGGTGCATCCAGAAGATGAAAACTGCTTATTAAAGTGCAAATCACAAAACTATTAAACCCACTGCGGACTACTTATACCCAACGCGTATAATGAAGTACTATGTCCTACTGTGAATAAAGCTGTCAAGGAAAGCGCACATGCAAAAAAACCTGAATAATATGTATAAAGAGCATACACTTATATGATTTCATTTTATTTAAAGCAGCACTCAAGCAGTTTTTTTTGGGCATATAATACTAACTCGCCAGCAATATTCTAGCAGAATAATTGATATGAACCTGGCTCAATTGCATCTATACATTTTGAACTCTTTCATTATGGACAGAAAGGTCATGTGATCCCAGTCTGACGACGACTATAACTATAGGCCGTGTGTAAACAGGATGTCCGTCTACCCTGTATGACTGACTTCCTGTGACAATATTACATCTGCATCTATCAAATTATTTCCTCAGTAGGATGGCAAAGGTATTTTGGGAGGGAAGATGTCCATCTTGTCTAATGCACCAGTGATGTAGTAGGTGAGTCCATACATACACAGTCCAGTCACATTAATGTGACCACTTGTCAAAATCCAGAATAGCCACCTTTGGCAGAGTGGACCACTGTGAGACGTGCAGGAAGAGAGGGGATGTTGTGATGATGGTCACTTGGACGTTGAGCAATGCCAACTCCAGTGCCCTAGCCAGCTGCACTAGGTTACGCAGTTGAGCATCCATGGCACGAACAACCCAATCGAGGTGGTCCCACAGATTCTCGATTGGGTTCAAGTCCGTGGAATTTGCTTGCCAAGTGAGTATGGTAAACTCATCCTGGTGCTCCTCGAACCACGTACGTACACTGCGAGCTTTATGACACTTCACATTGTCCTGCTGGTAGATGCCATCACCCTGAGGAAAAACATTTCGCATGTAAGGGAGAACATGGTCCACAAGGATAGATGCATACTTGTGTTGATACATCGTGCCTTCCACAATGATGAGTGCACCCAGATGGCTGATGTCACGTGCCTTCTGTGATTGGTTATTTAACATTGATGTCAAAAGCAGGCGTTGGTCACATTAGTATGACTGGACTGTGTATATACATACATACATATATAGATGATTTGCTGCAGCACTCTGCAACTTCCCTGATCCACACTGTCTATACCAGGGGTAGGCAACCTTCAGCACTTCAGCTGTTGTGGAACTTAAAGTCCCAGCATGCCTACTTGCTCTGCTTTTCTTGGAACTCCCATAAATGTTAATGGGGCATGTTGTGAGTTATAATATTTTTGCAGCAGCTAGAGTTTCGTAGGTTGCTGATACCTGTTCTATACAACATCTGTGTGCAGAATGTACAGTGTATTTATCTGATATGCCTCTTCACACTACTCTTCACTTCTTCTTGCTGGTAATAGCTGACAGGGAGAACCCTATTCCAAGCAGGAGGCATGCTGAAGCTGCCTCTCATAGGAATACACTGATACTTTGCACATCAACAAAAACATCTATACACGAGGCATACATATGTTATATTATTCTTTACTAATAGCTTATGCTTCACTATGTAAGCAAGCATATTGTTGGAGTGCTTCTTTAAGTAGAATGAAATACTGGGTACATTTTAAATAACTGTAGCGGTAGGTGTTGTCTTCCTAAAGAATTAGGTATAATTGGAAGTAGATACCAAAACATTAAAGTTTAGCGGCACATTTCTATGTCCTTTAGTGTAGGCTGTGGTCATTGTAGTATATAACTGTTATATAGTGTTACATATTGCACCTTAGTTTATAGCCATTTATAGCACTGCTGTCCTCATTATGCCACTTTCTATGGTACAATATGTCTAAGCAAATACATAATTGAACTAGTATCAGGAAAGAAGAACCGATGGGAAGAGGAGATCAGCAGCATCCAGATGGATAATTGTTACAAGCCACAGGGAATGAGCTCTGAAATTCAGTCTTTAACATAGAACTGAAAATGTAAAATGCCTAGGTGGCAAAAAGTTTTGTATTTTTCTACAATGCTGTGCAAAAATCAGACATTTTGATGATGATTATTATTATTGTTAATTTTTAAAGTACCATTAATTCTACAAAATACACAAAACAAGTACAATACTAACAGTGACCAATTGGTACAGTAGGATTCAAGGCCCTGCCCGCAGGGGCTCATGATCTACGAGTGGAGGGGGATAGAGACAGTAGGTGAGGGTCGAAGCAATTTAGATGGTGATGTGTTGGCAGTAGTGTTATTGAAGATTGGGCCTTCCAGAATAGATGAGTCTTCAGGATCTTCTTAAAGGTTGTTCAGGATAGTCTTATGTGACTCAGTAGCGAGTTTCAGAGTATGGGGGATGCACAGGAAAAGGCAGTCATGTGAAGAGCAGTGAAGGGTAGAAGGTCTTGGAGGTTACGTGTGGTAAGGTCGCGGGAGATTAGGTCAGAGATGTGTGGAGGGCACAGGTTGTGGATGGCTTTGTATTTCAGCATTAACATTTTAAACTGTATTTGCTGGGCGATAGGTAACCAGCGAAGGGATTGGCAGAGGGGAGAGACTGATGAAGAACAGGGGGAGAGAAGGAGTAAACAAGCGACAGAGTTTAGGGTGGACTGGAGGGAGCTGTTGGACCCCTCACCAATCAAGAAAAACTCACGAATCCAGTCAATTCTTAGACAGCTGTAGATCTGAAGGGTGTCTACCACCATTAAAATGTTCCTTTATATGCTACTGTAGTAACTTAGTGAACCTTTATCCATAGATGGATTTTATTTTTCCTTATTGATTTGGTTTCTGAACATTTACAGAGAGCCTGATGTCAGGGAAAGAGGAACTGCAGATTCATTTTGAAGTTTTATGGAAAAAAAAATACACCTTTAAATAATTTTGCACAGTATTGTATGTATACATATAACTTGTGATTAATCTGGGCTTGTGAGCTCTGAAAGACACACATGGAGTAGTGCTTAGTTCTGTCAGATCATGGTGCCATGTGTTGTGGCAGGTTGTCATTTCTAGAGGCAATTATTAGGTAACACACTGCCCAAAAACGTCTCACACCCAGATTAACACTGAGCTGCCAAAACGCAAAGCTGCTCAGACATAATTGCTTTTTTATGCATCCAAATACATTTCTGGTAGTCCTTAATATATCTTATTTGTCACTGTGTCTGTTACAGAGATTAGAATGAAGGGGTTGCCCGTGATTTCAAAAATATGGCTCTTTTCCTCCATAAACAGTGCCACGCCTGCTCCATGGTTTTTTTGTTCCAGTTACATTCATCAGTTTATACAAAAAAACATAAAAACTGATGCATTTAACTGATACGTAGGCATCAATAGAAAAAATGTCATGGAAAAAAGTGCACGCATTTGTTATATTTTGCCTTCCTGGCCATTTTTTTAATTGGATAGGAAAAGTACAGTCTGTGAGTTCCAGTGTCCAATACTCCAGATTTGTCTTATAACTCCGTGACAAGAAGTGTGTCTTGTATACAAAAAAAAAAAAATTAAAAAAACCCCAAAAACTGCAACACCCGAGCGCTAAATAAATATTTTTTATATAGTCAGTCAGTAGAGTTCAAGTATCTTTCAAGAACTGACACATAAAGGCTAAATTAAGGATCCCAAGATCCATCAGATGGCTGTCCCTGTACTTTTTTTCCTTCACTTTCCCACTACTAATCCATAATGGCAGATAGCAAACGTAGAGTCAGTGGACATACTGACTTGTATGTAACATGTTACATTTAGCATGTAAATCGCTTATTAAATCAGAAATATGTTACGGAGGCAATGGCGTAACTAAAGTCTTGGGGGCCCCCGTGCAAGCTTTGACCCCTTCCTTAGGCCGGGTTCACACGGAGTATTCTGGCTTGTCATTTGGTACGTAGACGCCGCGGGAGGATTTGCGGGCCGTATACGCTGCCTTTGTTTTCAATGGGAGCCGGTACCGTACACGCGGCGCTATTTTGCGGCGGCCGCAAAATATGTATTATGTATTCTTGATGGTGACGGTATAATGCACCACAGTGGTCACCCAAACAGTATAAAAGGTTCCCACAACAAACAGTATAAAAGGATCCCATAAGCCCCCTCTCTCCAAAAGTAGAATATGCTAGAGTCGCTGTAGGTGAACAGCGCTATGTTTGTTTGGTGCTATTATAATTATTGTGTTCTTTGTTATTTTTACTCCCCTCCGTCTTGGAGATCAAACACAAATACTCATCTTGCCTCACATCTTCTGGGCATCCTCCAGCGTCCTTTTTGGGCATTTTCTGGCCTGCAACTGTCTTTACATGCCACACATTGAGACCTGTGATTGGGGGTGACCACTGAGATCCAATCACAGGCCTCATTGGTGCATGTAATGTCTGCCGCAAACCGGAAGAGGCCTGAAAAGGATGCTGGAAATCATGAGGAAAGGTGAGTATAAGGCTGTATTCACACAGAGTAACGCCAGGAGTTTTTTTTTTGTGTTTTTTGCACATAGCGCCGCGTTAACGCCGGTCAACGCCACCGCAAAATAGCGCGGCGTTAACGCGGCGCTATGTGCAAAAAGCACACAAAAAATGCCTGGCGTTACTCTGTGTGAATACAGCCTAAGTGTTTGTTATTTTTACTCACCTTCCCGGGACAGGCTTGTACTGGAAAAAGGTAGAGTATTATGTACATACATCACATAACATCAGGCCCCTTTCCATTAGTGGTGCTGTCCACAGGCAGAAGAGAAGAGTGCCAATCTGTTGCCGGAGGTGTATAGTGGAGATAGTAGTTGGGGAATCAGGCCTTCCCCTCAACCATTATTATGGTGCTGCAGGGCCCTGGCCGCAGGCCCCCTTTGTCCTCTGGGCCCAGTCACGGTGGCTTTTCCTGTGACTATGATCATTTTGCTACTGATTGGAGGGTTGATAGTTATACAACCAGTAATGTGAGCATGTAGACTGTGTCCTGGAAGGAGCCAGAAGTGCTATGACTTTTGAATAAGTGCTTTTTTGTTTTTTGTTTTTTTTAATTATGTGACTATAAAAAAAATTCTCTGTGTGGTCTGTTCTATGGGTTGTTTCATTGTTCAGTATATCTTGCTGCATACTACGTTTGTTACCTGCCATTATAGAGCTTTTATTTTTCTATGTGAACTTGTCTGCTTGGACGTGCCTCTTTTTTTTGTCTAATGCAGACGGTATAGTGCTTATCCTTTACATACTCTTATATATATATATAATAAACTTTTAACCTAGTCTTAGGTCTCATATCCTTTGTTTGAAGTGAATGAGCCAAGGTGCAATACCACACACATCTTGTGCTGGTGCTGTTTTTGGAAGACAGTAGCCATGATTTTTTAATCTTGGACATCATCTTTATACTAGAGACACATAACCACATCCGGACCTACAGCAATAATTGAGATGCTGTGTGTTGGGATCTTGCAGTGTAAGACACTTTGCGATGTTGGGGTTTTGTGCAATGTGGAGTTTTGCTTCAATCCCATCTACTACACTGCTACTATAGACTGCAGCAGGTTAGCCACCGGCTCCCTATGTCACTGGTTTTAAATAGATAGAAATCTCTCTATTCTTAACGCAGTGGTTTTAAAACAAATCTATTCCAAATTTATACCCCCCCCCCCCATCTTGCCATAAGTACAAGTTTCCTTGCAGTTGCTATTGTGATACCATTATACACATTTCCATGGACTCTTTTCCAGAAAAATGTATTTTTAACCACATTTTGTGCGGTGCAATATTGGTGCAGCTTTCCAGACCTAGCATTAAAATAGTAGTCATACAGTTCATCCACCGGCCATCAATACACTATTCAGAACCAGTATTAGGTCACCACAATATAATCCTCAGAAAACACTTGTCAGTGCAATAATCTGCTCAATACCTGTAACAATATCAAAATCTGTGCAGAATGTGGGGTAACTACATGAGAGGTGCATAGGAGAAATGGTGCAAAATAGGGGGTTTAGCGAGTGCTGGGTCTGCATGTCTTCCTCTTGTAAATGTGTGGTGTATTTGTGTTTTCTTTCTATTGCTGAACGCCTGTAGTGACTACCTGCATAAGACAACAATGGTGCTAACGTGTCCCCAGCACTCAGCAGACGTGTGCTTATTGCTTTGTGTGGCTTGCATGTCGACATTTCACAACTTTTCACTAATTTCTCTGTTTTTCCTTATGTCAGTAGTTTGCTTTCTTTATCTTTTGAAGCCCTTTTTTTTGGAATACAGTAACACCAACATTCTCCATCACTTTGGTAATGGTCTACTATCATGATTATCCATTTCACCTCTGCATTTCTGTTCTGTGTCTGCCGCCAGCCTCCTAAAAAACTATTGGATTATGTGCAGGAGAGTCCCCCTCGTGTGTCCACTGAGGTAAATCTTCTTCATTGTTTGCATGGCCTGTACACCGCAATATGTTTGGAGTTCTCCATCTTTACATTCCACTCATTGTTTTACATGTCTCTTGTACGCCCAAGTTTTCTTCACAGTATAGAAGCTACTTGTATTCCTCTCTGTCCAAATGCTGTGTCAATATACATAGAGGCGTCCATTGTTGAGTTACAAGTGCAGGATATGTATAATGTGTTTGATTTAAGAACTAGATCGACAGGATTTGGGGATTTTGATGTTCTAGACTGAGTGGTTGATGGGAGCCCATGGGGAGCTATATAGGAAACTATTTACATGAAGGGGTTGTCTTGTGAAGATAATTCCGAATAAAGTTGATATCACCAGGAGAACTAGGCAGCCACACTTACCTTTACTTCAACAGTGAAAATGATCATTCCCAAATTTTTATGCAAAAGTGTCACAATTTTTAATGCAACTTTTTAATCTGTGTAGTTTGCATGAAAATCTAGTGTATATTGAATAATAAATGTTGACGACATTTTTTTTCCTGTTATCCGTAATTCAGAATATTCCAGATTTTTTTTTATTAAGGAGTTCACTATGTGTATATATATATATATATATATATATATATATATATTCTGCAGAATATCTCAGTTCCAGTACAAAAAAGATGTATCATGTGACTCTGTAGCAATTGCTCCAAAGATAGAGAAAACCAGTATTTTGGTGACAGATGCTTACATACATCATCATGTGCAAAAGGCTAAACAATTAAAGCAAGCGTCTCATTTTCTCTTCCCGTATTGAAAAACAGAAGATGAATAATAAGCCATTTTGCCAGATGAATACTCTTATTAAGATCCGCCTGCTATGCATTTAGCAGAGTTTTAATATCTGCTATCATTAGCGCCTCTTTTATGTTATTTTTATGTACTATTATATACTAATGTTATTCCAGAGATTGTGGGTGAATAAAGACCTATTGAAATGTCAGGTGCTGTGTGTCTTATAATAACACCATGCATCTTTTTATAGCGAGGATAATTTACAGAACATCAGTTTAGCAATAGCCAGTAAGCAGACTGAAGGTTACACAGCACATTTCACTTACTATTCATAAACCATTCAGGAATTCTCTGCAGATATCAATGCCTTGAATTTAACCCCCTTCACTCAAAGGTTGGTTACAGACGACCGTTCCTGAGATCAATGTGCTATCCGTGTTTTTCCCGGTTAGCACACTGACCCATTCTTTTCTGTGGGCCTTTACAAATGACTAGAGATGAGCGAGTACTGTGGGGATCAGCCGATCCGAACAGCACGCTCCATAGAAATGAATGGATGCACCTGGTACTTTCGCTTTGACGGCGGCCGGCCGCTTAACCCCCCGCGTGCCGGCTACGTCCATTCATTTCTATGCGAGCATGCTGTTCGGATCGGCTGATCCGAACAGTACTCGCTCATCTCTACAAATGACCATGAATTACATAGTCACGTGTACAGGCCGACAGTCCGGGCCACAAAATATGGAACAGGTCCGATTTTGTGGCCCTTGCTTCCATGGCGCCTATTCATTTAATTAAAGGGGTTGGGTAAGCACGGCCGGTGCATAGGCGGCACAGGGGGGACATCCATGTGTCCCACATTCCCCGATGCCTTTAATTCAGGGCTGGCTGTTCAGCCACGGTTGTCTGCAACCAGCCTACTAGAGTATTTGAAAATTGGCCTCTAAACTGGACAATAAGAAGTATATGCTGCATGCAGGACCAGAATAATTTCACAATTTAATTATTAAAATAGCTTATTTTTTAATAGAACCTTTCACCACCTCCACAAACTCTAGCTCTTTTTATCCTTTAATATGCACCTGATGCACTTGAAACTTTTTTCTCTATCCCCCGCCATTATGGAGCAATCAGTGCTTTTAGTTTTGGTGTCTGATGTGCAAACTAGACTTTATAAAATCAAATGGGCAAAGTGAGGCAAGAGCAGGTGAGGGGGTGATAAAGACACTGTTTACCTCTAAATGGAGCTCAGAAACACACCCTTGCCTGCTTCTGCCTGACACTGCCCAGTTGACATTAGAGAACTTAGTTAACGTATCAGACACCAAAACTAATAGCACTGATGGCTCCAGGTGGAGACTAGAGAAAACCTTACATCTGCACTAGAATCAGTGGAAAAGCACCTACTGAAGGATGAAAAAGAGCTGGAGTTAATGGAGGAAAGGTCCTCTTTAAAAACGCTGTCAGGAACCTTCTGAAACTAGAGCAGAGCTGCTGAAGGAACATCCAATTCTTCAAAATCCACTTATGCATTTGTCAATGGTATGTTGACGGGCTGCCAAGGAAATGGGCGAAAATGTCATATTCCCTTTGATGTTCACCTCATTATTTTTCATAGCTTCTGCTGTCACAGAGAGTAATTCCATTGACATTAGTATTATGTAAAGCACCGCAAGCAGGGGGTAGTGTCTAACTTGGTCAGGTCTGACAGATCCCACTTACAGGCCATTAGCTTCCTGAAGCTCTTAATTGCATGTTTATGGCCACCGTCATGGTCATATTTAGTTACTGTCCCCATTTATCTAATGTGATAATTGAAGCATCTCTGCTGTCATTCTCGATTAAATATCTTGCATCATATTGTGTCTCCAGCACCCATGAAGTCCTAAGTAGTCATACTTTCTTCCATCTGTGTCCTGCTGTCTGCAGGCTGACCACATTCATGTTAGGCCTGGTACACATCTGCGTTTGGTATTCCGTTCAGGAGTCCGCTTGGGGTCCGTGTGTTTTCCGCACAATGTCAGCATGAATCATGCAGAGAAAAAAGTACTGCAAGCACCATTTCTCTCCACATGATTCGTGCGGACAACACACGGATCCCATTATAGTCTATACGGTCTGTGTAGTTTCATTGCTCACTGCTTTTTAATGCGTTCGGTATTCCGTTCGGGAGATCTCCAAGCAGACTCCCCCAAACAGACTACCAAACGCAGATGTGAACTGGGCCGTAGTAAGAAATAAAGGACATACAGGAAAGCATGACGGCAGGATCAGACTACACAGGGTACGCTTGCAGTCTGTTACCAAGAAAATCAAAGGAACCGCAGACACCGAATTAGTTACGGACAATGTTGCTCCATTTCACATTTTCGATAGATTCAAGCAGTAAAAATAGTGGTGTCTCTGATTTATATGTGTACAGAACCTAAGATATCTAAGCTGAATATATCAGAATGCTGCAGACGTAGCCTACAGAGACGTTTACATAGTTAATGATCCCACTGGAATCATTGGAGGCAAAGATGTATGATGCCTCGGTTTTATCTCCCTATACCTACCCTTTCACTATATTTAACTGCATGATTTTGCTATTTTCCATGAGCGGCCAGTGTACAGCTGCTCCTTTCATCTTGGTGTCCTTTCTTAACCTCACATTTCTTCAAACAGCCAAGATGTCAAAGAGCATCATTTGAAGTGCAAAGCGGTATTACTGTAGACAGTCCTATATATGACTACTGTTTACTTAGCAGGACCACACGTCCTGGACAGCTTGATGGAAACTCTTACTTAGTTATACAGAATATTTGTGTTCTATTAAGTAGGCAGGTGGCTGCAATGTAATATATATGTTTATACAATGTGTAGCTTCATTCATTCAGCCATATTTTCCTATCTTTCCTGCAGACGTCACTATACCAACCATCAATAGACAGAGGCAACGAGAGACCTTCCAGGTAATGGAACCGAAATGATTTTGTCTACTCCATATTCTTGTATTACTTCATTTAGACATTTCTGTGGAAATTACATAGTACTTAATTCACATACTCTATATCAAAGGTGATATCCATGATACATTATCACAGCCGTCCATAAATGATACACACAGTGGAAATTATTCCATCGTATCTAGTATATACAGACATATGAAAATCTTGTAATTAAGTAATGAAGAAATTCTAATAAAATAAAATTAAAAAAATTAAAAAAAATAAAATCCTTCAAAATCAGTCATGTAGTAAGTACTTAAATAAAAGATTAGGGAATGGAATTCACAGTCCCCATACAAAAGGGACCTTCAGCGTAGCTAGAGGATATGCCACAGATGTCTAATAGTACCTCTGGGACCTGCACCTATCTGCGGCTGACACATACTGTACAGACAACTCTGTGCACCGCTCTCTCCGTTCGTTCTATGACGGATATTTAGCAGTGATTAAAGCAAACTCGCCATTCATTCTCCAACTGGATGTGGTGGCAAATTCAGCAAATAAAGATTGAGTTTGCAGAAATGCATCATATGTAATTTTCCATATCCATAAGTTATGTCGTCGTCCCTTATTATATGTATATTGTATGGTATTATTTGCAGTAAAATCACTTTGACTGTAAACATATGCCTTTTAGATCTATCAGAGGTCCTGGAAGGCTTCTCTAGCAAGGCACTTATATAGAGATTATGGTTGTCACTTGCTTCCTTCATAAAATATATGGCAAATTCAAGTAGTTGAAGGGGTTTCTCATCTCCCCCTCTCAGCAGCTTTGCCTGCTGCCTCATCTTCTCACTTCCTGTATTATTCCACAAGCTGGGGAGAGGCAGCTTTGATTGTTTGATGAATAGAAGTATCACAATGTAGACTTTGACTTAATCATGTAAGATAATTTATTATGATTACTAGAGATCTAATATAAATGCAGATCAAATATTGTACACAGTAAATGTATATGACATTACACAGGTTTGTATAGAACACTTACTGTGCTTCTAGAAAATGGACTCAGTGTTATCTTTGTGTTTTACTCAGAGAGATAACACACTATCCAAACCTTTATCAGTAAACTGCAGTTTTCTGACCTGATTGTCATGGCCATGGAGCTGTACATAACAGTAAGGCTGGTCTTACATGGCCATAATGTAAGTCCGCAAATGGTCCGCAATTGAGGGTTTTCAATTGCGGACACATTATATTCAATGTGGCCTCTTACAGCACCGGATATTTTATCCGTGGTGTGGCCAGGTCGCAACCGTGGTCCGCAATTTATAGGACAGGTCCGTAATGGCCGTGAATTGCGGCACTGCACGGACTCGCCCATAGAACTCTATGGACGAGTGCGGCAGGACACGGACATCTGTGGAGTCTATGTTGCCGATCAGCAACTAGTGTTGCTGATCAGCAACTTGCGGACTGTACATTTAATACGGTCGTGTAAGACCAGCCTAAAAACTCTCAGCGCGCTCAGAGAGCAGTCACTCATGTCATTTGTCCTATCTTATCACACAGGTCAGCTCCCTTGGACTAAACATGTCTAAACAATGAGAGGAATAATATCACATAGCAGGCAAACAAAGCAGCATTGTTAAAGCAATGTATTTAGGAAAAGTCTTGAATTTACATAAGTTAGCAGAGTATATAGGATCCTTGAGATGGGAATACCCCTTTAAAGGGAGTCTGTCAGCAGGATATTGGTAGTAAATAGAGATGAGCGAACAGTGTTCTATCGAACACATGTTCGATCGGATATCAGGGTGTTCGCAATGTTCGAATCGAATCGAACACCACGTGGTAAAGTGCGCCAAAATTCGATTCCCCTCCCACCTTCCCTGGCGCCTTTTTTGCACCAATAACAGCGCAGGGGAGGTGGGACAGGAACTACGACACTGGGGGCATTGAAAAAAATTGGAAAAAGTCATTGGCTGCCGAAATCAGGTGACCTCCATTTTAGACGAATAGTGGATTTCAAATCCGGGTCATATGAGAATGTGAACTTTGTGACTATGAGACAGGGATAGCTGTACAGGCAGGGATAGCAAGGGATAACCTTTATTTAGGGGGGAATGTTATTAAAAATAACTTTTTGGGGCTCTATCGGGTGTGTAATTGTGATTTTTGTGAGATAAACTTTTTCCCATAGGGATGCATTGGCCAGCGCTGATTGGCCGAATTCCGTACTCTGGCCAATCAGTGCTGGCCAATGCATTCTATTAGCTTGATGAAGCAGAGTGTGCACAAGGGTTCAAGCGCACCCTCGGCTCTGATGTAGCAGAGCCGAGGCTGCACAAGGGTTCAAGCGCACCCTCGGCTCTGATGTAGGAGAGCCGAGGGTGCACTTGAACCCTTGTGCACCCTCAGCTCTGCTACATCAGAGCCGAGGGTGCGCTTGAACCCTTGTGCACACTCTGCTTCATCAAGCTAATAGAATGCATTGGCCAGCGCTGATTGGCCAATGTATTCTATTAGCCTGATGAAGTAGAGCTGAATGTGTGTGCTAAGCACACACATTCAGCTCTACTTCATCGGGCTAATAGAATGCATTGGCCAGCGCTGATTGGCCAGAGTACGGAACTCGACCAATCAGCGCTGGCTCTGCTGGAGGAGGCGGAGTCTAAGATCGCTCCACACCAGTCTCCATTCAGGTCCGACCTTAGACTCCGCCTCCTCCGGCAGAGCCAGCGCTGATTGGCCGAAGGCTGGCCAATGCATTCCTATGCGAATGCAGAGACTTAGCAGTGCTGAGTCAGTTTTGCTCAACTACACATCTGATGCACACTCGGCACTGCTACATCAGATGTAGCAATCTGATGTAGCAGAGCCGAGGGTGCACTAGAACCCCTGTGCAAACTCAGTTCACGCTAATAGAATGCATTGGCCAGCGCTGATTGGCCAATGCATTCTATTAGCCCGATGAAGTAGAGCTGAATGTGTGTGCTAAGCACACACATTCAGCACTGCTTCATCAAGCCAATACAATGCATTAGCCAGTGCTGATTGGCCAGAGTACGGAATTCGGCCAATCAGCGCTGGCTCTGCTGGAGGAGGCGGAGTCTAAGGTCGGACCTGAATGGAGACTGGTGTGGAGCGATCTTAGACTCCGCCTCCTCCAGCAGAGCCAGCGCTGATTGGTCGAGTTCCGTACTCTGGCCAATCAGCGCTGGCCAATGCATTCTATTAGCCCGATGAAGTAGAGCTGAATGTGTGTGCTTAGCACACACATTCAGCTCTACTTCATCAGGCTAATAGAATACATTGGCCAATCAGCGCTGGCCAATGCATTCTATTAGCTTGATGAAGCAGAGTGTGCACAAGGGTTCAAGCGCACCCTCGGCTCTGATGTAGCAGAGCTGAGGGTGCACAAGGGTTCAAGTGCACCCTCGGCTCTCCTACATCAGAGCCGAGGGTGCGCTTGAACCCTTGTGCAGCCTCGGCTCTGCTACATCAGAGCCGAGGGTGCGCTTGAACCCTTGTGCACACTCTGCTTCATCAAGCTAATAGAATGCATTGGCCAGCACTGATTGGCCAGAGTACGGAATTCGGCCAATCAGCGCTGGCCAATGCATTCTATTAGCGTGAACTGAGTTTGCACAGGGGTTCTAGTGCACCCTCGGCTCTGCTACATCAGATTGCTACATCTGATGTAGCAGTGCCGAGTGTGCATCAGATGTGTAGTTGAGCAAAACTGACTCAGCACTGCTAAGTCTGCATTCGCATAGGAATGCATTGGCCAGCCTTCGGCCAATCAGCGCTGGCTCTGCCGGAGGAGGCGGAGTCTAAGGTCGGACCTGAATGGAGACTGGTGTGGAGCGACCTTAGACTCCGCCTCCTCCAGCAGAGCCAGCGCTGATTGGCCGAGTTCCGTACTCTGGCCAATCAGCACTGGCTAATGCATTGTATTGGCTTGATGAAGCAGTGCTGAATGTGTGTGCTTAGCACACACATTCAGCTCTACTTCATCGGGCTAATAGAATGCATTGGCCAATCAGCGCTGGCCAATGCATTCTATTAGCGTGAACTGAGTTTGCACAGGGGTTCTAGTGCACCCTCGGCTCTGCTACATCAGATTGCTACATCTGATGTAGCAGTGCCGAGTGTGCATCAGATGTGTAGTTGAGCAAAACTGACTCAGCACTGCTAAGTCTGCATTCGCATAGGAATGCATTGGCCAGCCTTCGGCCAATCAGCGCTGGCTCTGCCGGAGGAGGCGGAGTCTAAGGTCGGACCTGAATGGAGACTGGTGTGGAGCGACCTTAGACTCCGCCTCCTCCAGCAGAGCCAGCGCTGATTGGCCGAGTTCCGTACTCTGGCCAATCAGCACTGGCTAATGCATTGTATTGGCTTGATGAAGCAGTGCTGAATGTGTGTGCTTAGCACACACATTCAGCTCTACTTCATCGGGCTAATAGAATGCATTGGCCAATCAGCGCTGGCCAATGCATTCTATTAGCGTGAACTGAGTTTGCACAGGGGTTCTAGTGCACCCTCGGCTCTGCTACATCAGATTGCTACATCTGATGTAGCAGTGCCGAGTGTGCATCAGATGTGTAGTTGAGCAAAACTGACTCAGCACTGCTAAGTCTGCATTCGCATAGGAATGCATTGGCCAGCCTTCGGCCAATCAGCGCTGGCTCTGCCGGAGGAGGCGGAGTCTAAGGTCGGACCTGAATGGAGACTGGTGTGGAGCGACCTTAGACTCCGCCTCCTCCAGCAGAGCCAGCGCTGATTGGCCGAGTTCCGTACTCTGGCCAATCAGCACTGGCTAATGCATTGTATTGGCTTGATGAAGCAGTGCTGAATGTGTGTGCTTAGCACACACATTCAGCTCTACTTCATCGGGCTAATAGAATGCATTGGCCAATCAGCGCTGGCCAATGCATTCTATTAGCGTGAACTGAGTTTGCACAGGGGTTCTAGTGCACCCTCGGCTCTGCTACATCAGATTGCTACATCTGATGTAGCAGTGCCGAGTGTGCATCAGATGTGTAGTTGAGCAAAACTGACTCAGCACTGCTAAGTCTGCATTCGCATAGGAATGCATTGGCCAGCCTTCGGCCAATCAGCGCTGGCTCTGCCGGAGGAGGCGGAGTCTAAGGTCGGACCTGAATGGAGACTGGTGTGGAGCTATCTTAGACTCCGCCTCCTCCAGCAGAGCCAGCGCTGATTGGTCGAGTTCCGTACTCTGGCCAATCAGCACTGGCCAATGCATTTCTATGGGGAAAAGTTAGCTTGCGAAAATCGCAAACTGACAGGGATTTCCATGAAATAAAGTGACTTTTATGCCCCCAGACATGCTTCCCCTGCTGTCCCAGTGTCATTCCAGGGTGTTGGTATCATTTCCTGGGGTGTCATAGTGGACTTGGTGACCCTCCAGACACGAATTTGGGTTTCCCCCTTAACGAGTTTATGTTCCCCATAGACTATAATGGGGTTCGAAACCCATTCGAACACTCGAACAGTGAGCGGCTGTTCGAATCGAATTTCGAACCTCGAACATTTTAGTGTTCGCTCATCTCTAGTAGTAAACTAATAACTGTACCTTGTAGGGTTGCTTCTACACTTCTTAAAACTTTTGATCCTTTGATAACTGAGGTTTAATGTAGTGAAAGGTAATCTGGATGCCCTCTTTTTTTGGGCAAGGGGGGGTTTGGGTATATATGATGGGGTGAGGGAGTATTTAATTAAATTTGTTTGATGTGTACTGTGTTTGTACTGCAATTTTGCATATAAAATATAAATTGGACTACCCAAACTTTTCTATGGGCCTGAGCAGTCTGTAAATATAGACTAAGCCTAGATTCACCTGTCAAACTTCATCTGTGTGTTCACCAGGTTTCTCGGCCTGAACATCATGCCTGGAGAGGGACTCCTAACATGATACTTATATATACTGTCCTGTAATAATTCTACTATAGGACAGTATGCTGCTGGGAGGCAGGGACTCCTAGAATTCTAGGCGTTCTCCTCCCAATATGATGTTCAGGATGGTAGATCCAGTAAACACATTGACTATGTTTCACGGGACAGAAGAAGAGGGTTTGATACCTTTAAGAGGAAAAATGTTTGCACACAGTAGTTGTGAGTGTATAGCTGTATTTCACAGTTCATGTAGGTACCATCAAGCATGCTTATTATTAATAGACTAGGATACCTTGATAAGAAACAGTAGGGTATTTGGTGTAGAAATGTAATCTATCCATTTTTTTGTTCAAGTTCTGCAAGTGACTACAGGAAAAGACGGAAGTCTGAGCCCAGCGTTGGTCATCAGAGGGTTAACAGTGACCAGAATGCAAACAGACACAGCCTTAGCCGAACAGGAATACAGGGCACAAGTACTACCGTGAGAAAACCTTACATTAACTCCTCACCTCCGTCTCCTTCACGGACAAAAGGTAGGCATTGTGATAAGATGCACCCCACCTCACAAAGTGATTCCCTGTATTACAGCAACAGTTTTGAGCTGGTGTTTCTTTTAATCCAAAATGCAACAATGCCATCTAATGGTGTACTCATATATTACATTATTTACGAGACACCAAAGCAAATCCATGGCCAAGGCAGAGGTCGCACGTTGCGGAAAAGCTGTTGTTGTTGCAGATTTTGCTGTTTTTTGTAGTATAAGTCAAGAGTGGTTTCAAAATTAATGCGAAATTTAAAGTAAAAGACATATTTCTCCGTTCTGTTACATTCACTCCCGATTTGGGCTAAAGATATGCAGCAAAACCTTCAACCCACTATATCTAGAAGAAATAAATGGAATTCTAAAATAAATACTAGAACAAGGTTTGTCTGCTCGCTCCATAATTCCCCTATTAATACCATGTTACATTTTATGCAAGGATAAAATCTCCACTAAAACTACTTACCTTGTACAACGCTGCATTCACAATTCTATAATTTTCCCATAATGCATCTCTCTGAAGTATACATGCTCCACAATGAACCAGCAAAGAATGCTTGGAGATTTGAGTCCAGCAGAACTGTGAATACAGCTCTGGGCTATTATACAGATGGGAATTCTCTATTAGTGCAGGTAGTGATATTATGGATTTACAGGGTTGATTGTTCATTTATTTTATATGTTAAAAATAGCATAGTGGTAAATTTCCATTTTAGAGTAGAACTTAAAGAATTGCATCTTTAGAAAAGGATCCTAGAGACTACTGATGTCTTATAGCCAGGGATACATATAAATAGGAACACTGCAAATAGAAGTCCAGAACAATCTTTCTCTAGATCACAAATTCTTGAAAATGAGTAGGTGATAAATTGCTGTGGTTATAAAGAAGATATTGTATCACTTTCTAGAATACACTTTGTGATATATTCTGATTGATACTGCAATTAAATAATGTTTTGGGTTTGCTGGGGTTGACTTACCGTATATTGTATACTTATATCATGTCTATTCTCTGTATTTCATTCTGTCTCCAATGCTTTCTCTTTTGCTATAAACCTGCTAATTTCTGAAAATGTCTCTCTCTTGTCATGCTGCTTTTTGGATTTTAAAGGTGGGGATGTTAGCAGAATGTATCCCCCCCTATTCGCATATTCTGTACATAAACCAAATGCCTCAAACTCAATAGATTACTGTAGTGGCTATAGTTACCACTTAGCGGTGCCTGATGACACAAAACGTGCAATCAGCTTTAAGAACGGCTGGCAGATGAATCGGCAGAACGCAGAGGTATGGAGCAGCACGGAGGAAACAGCGTCACCAAAAATTAAGTCCAGGAGTTGTGATGATTTGTTAACAGAGGACCACAATATCTTCTCGAGCACCCAGGCCAAATCTGAAAGCATGGGATCCTTGTTGTGTGAAGACAAATCTAAGCAGAATAGTGCCACGGTGTGGGGAAACCCATATACATCTGACGGTCAAAACAAGTCCAGGGTTCGTCATAGGTCGGCCCATGACACGCCAGGTTTCCTAAAGTTATACAAAAAAATGCATCGCATCAATCGCAAGGATTTAATGACCTCTGAAGTGATCTGTTCTGTGAAGTCTCGGATAATGCAATATGAGCAGGAACAGCAAAAAGGAATGTTCGCAGGTTGGAGAGCAAATTCCGAAGAAGTGCCAAGAGATATGGTCCCAACGAGAATATCAGAGTTTGAGCAGCTTATCCAGAAATCCAAATCCATGCCTAACCTTGGAGATGAGATGCTGTCTGCAGTCAGCTTAGATATCTCTACCAACAGCTCCTGCCCTAAACGTAGGTTTTCTATTGAATCCCTTCTCGATGAAGAACCTCAAGATAGACATATTTCTCAGGTACAGCACAATGGGAAAGCTAAACCCTTAGTTCCTGTCCATATTGAAGTGACAAGTGATCAGATTCCCAGATCACATGTGGAATTTTCTGACAGCGACCCTGAGGCGGTTGTTTCAGATTTGAGTGACTTCATACAAATAGAAGGATCTTCATTTTGCAGCGAGAGTGATTTTGACCACTACTCCTTCACGTCATCTGAAAGTTTTTATGGATCTGGGCATCACCATCACCACCACCACCATCATCACCACCACCATCGACACCTCATCAACTCTTGCAAAGGAAGGTGCCCAGCATCATACACACGCTTCACCACCATGTTAAAACACGAGAGGGCTAAGCAGGACAAAACGGAAACTTCAGGAAGGAGAGAAACCGATTCAGGCCTTTCCAAAATTGCATTTCTTGTCAGTCCAGTGCCTTTTCGTAGGAAAAAAAGCTCTACGCCTAAAAGGCAATCTGAGAAGAGCCGCAGTAAAGCATCGGTGTTTGAGGCTCTGGACTCTGCTCTTCAGGATATCTGTGACCAAATTAAAGCTGAGAAAAGGCGTGGAAGCTTGCCAGACAACAGCATCCTGCATAGACTTATTAGTGAGCTTCTACCTGATGTTCCCGAAAGAAATTCTTCTCTAAAAACATTTCCTTTATCCACCCCTAACCAGTCTTATTACCAGCTGCCTCAGGATGGTGCTATTCATTACCCATCTTATCAGAATGATTGTGGAAGACTGCCCATCAGTGCCTCTTACCAGGATGTGGATGCAACCAACAACAACTCCCAGGATAGCCCTTATGCTTTCCAAGGTGCTCCACTATCATTTGCCTAAATGTCATGATGTATCCTCCTCATTTCATCCATGCAACGTTGTGGAGCCATGTGTGATGCAGAGATGTTGTAGGAACAGACGGATTGTGTCGGCCACTCCATATTGGCAAATGTATTGGCAAACAGTATCTGGCGATGCCCTCAGCCTCTGTAGTATTTAACACAGTACCTAATATTAGATCTTTCCTGCTTCCTCTTCATCTCTGTTTCAAAGACCTTCTCATATAAACCATCTATTTATCATTCCTTTCGTACCATGTAATGATGTATTACATAGAGATACTGTACCACAATCTTACAAGACTAGCTAGCATTTGCATTTGGGGCCTTTAAGGTTTCCTTACAAAATTAATCATTTTACGCCTACAGGAGGGGCCTTTAAATCCCCATAGACCTGCATGCCAATATACTAGCTGGCAAATCTTACACTAGGTTCTGTTGGAAGACCAGAGCAATGGACATGCAGACGGACTTCTGTGACTAATGGGGTCCGTTGGGTGTCCATTGCTTATAAACAATGTGCAGAATTTTTTTGTCCACCAATTTCAGGTGGACGTTGCAAAGGAGACTTTGACGCAAATGTGAATGTAACCTGAAAGAGTAACTGTTCTCATATTACCTGAATTATTCTATTACAAAAACAAACCTTTAAAACAACAGTTATTTTGTAAAGAGAACCTGTCACCAGCCCAATGACATACATCAACTGATCCGGCGCTGTCACCCTGATCATTTTGGTGTATTGTATATCCAAGTCTGTTCAGCCACTCCAAAGATATAAGCCCACGTAGTATATAAATTAGGGTACACTAGCCAAACAAAACGCCGAAATGCTCAGGGTGACGGGGCCTGCCAGATAATGGTGGTGACAGGTCCCTTTTACACTTACATCTTCTATTCTGTTTATTAATCCTCTATGCTAGTGTTTAGCTTTAGCTTGAGGCTCCCCCCGATCTATACTTCTCTTCAGTAAGCCGTCACAGTGAATACTCAGGAGCAAGAGACGAGGGGGAGACCTGGAAGAAATGGCCATAATGTATATGGATTACTAACAATAGTAAGATCTGGCTGCTAAGTTATAGCTCCAATAGGAGGGACACTTCAATAATGAGATGTACTTTCTATTATAACCAAATGCAATGTGAGCTTTTCACATAGTCCTTCATAGTCACAGTACAAAGCATGATTTTGTACCCCAAAAAGCTTCTCGCCCAGCTCATTCTTCTCCTAGTATCTTATAAGCTGGCATCTACAGCATTATTATCAGCAGCACAAAGTGAAGATCAAGTCTGTTTGTTTTGCATGCGTTCCTTTCCAAGCATGTGTATAAAGCATGACATTGTAGATGATATATCCATCTGTGTCCATCTGTGTTTCATTTCTGCACTTTAATGTTTACAACAGATATATGCAAGCAGAAAATAGTATATGACAGTATTAGATCACCCTGTTCTGCTAGATGAAGCTTTTCTCACAGGGAAGGCTGCAATGAAGTCAGTGCGGAGGAATGCATTGAATGCCACCAGGGCCAGGATCAGCATGCATACCTATTTTGTAGTGAAGGTCTGTGCCTATGTCACCCCCCTTAAAATAGACTGCACGTTTAAGACCTATGTGGTGAGGTCTATAGGATTGTGTATGACAGGATAGCATTAGGGATTTTATTTTTCCCCAGAGTGTCAGAAAAAGTAAAACAATACAGATAAGAGCAGGTCTGACTTATCAATATTCTGTTTTTATAGCTGATCAAGATTCTCCACGAAATTATTCATCAGCCTTTACTGATGTGAGCAAGAGTTCTGCAAGGAGGGGAGGCCAAAAGGAGGTAACCAATTCTATACCATCTTACTCGGCAGGGAAGGCTAATGAAATAAAACTTGCTCATTAGATTGTCAAATACAAGTATTTATTTTGTATATGAGGTTCACATATAAAGCGATTGTCCAATACCCCATGGGTATTAGGTACTGGTGATCTATCCACTGGTCGAACTCCCTGTTCCTGCACTGATCAGCTCTCCAGGTAAGCAAAGAGAAGAATCCAGCGTTAACCAGGCGGTATAAAATTTAACTTTTATTGCTTCATAGTAAAACCACGACACCCGAGGGTAAATGCAGATGGTACGGCATACAGCATTGAAACAGCTACGCGTTTTGGAACTCTGTGTTGTTCCTTCCTCATGGCATACTAAACAGAATTTCACCTGCTCCTTATAAAATCACCTGCTCCTTATAAAATCCACATCATAGTAATCATTACTATGATGTGGATTTTATAAGGAGCAGGTGAAACTCTGTTTAGTATGCCATGAGGAAGGAACAACACAGATTTCCAAAACGCGTAGCTGTTTCAATGCTGTATCATCTGCATTTACCCTCGGGTGTCATGTAATGGTTTTACTATGAAGCAATAAAAGTTAAATTTTATTCCGCCTGGTTGACGCTGGATTCTTCTCTTTGTTTACCTGGTTGGTCATCATCAGTTGAAGTCCACCTACATCCGTGCAGCCCAGGGCGGATCTCAAAATAAAGGGGTGAGCTGGATATTTTATATTGACTGGTCAGCTCTGCTCCTATTCAAGTGAATGGGATCAGAGTTGCAGATACAATATATGAACATTAGATGGTCACCAAGTTCTGCCGCTGGGCTTGTCAGATTAGTCTGATGTATATGGCCAGCCTAGTTAGCTACACACATTAGATAAAAATTGGTGGGGTTAGTGGCTGTTCTGTTGTGTATGAAACCATCTTAATAGCACAAAACTAGGTAAAGGATTGTGCCCAATCCATTGTCCTGGCAGGAGATAAGCTTCTGCTAGACCTCTCTAATAACAGCTTGTCTCCCTTTTCTCATTATATTATACATACATGCTGCCGAGCTTGGCATACGTGTTAGTGGAGAGATTGTGGAAGACAGTTGTCAGCCAAGCACTCGTTCCATGGGTATGGTCAGGTTAAGCAAGACTAGGAATGCACAGGGCCTTACCGACTATGCTGTGCTCCCCGCACTCTCTAGTTGTACCCGTTTCTCTGTTTGCATACACTGTCTATGCATTTAGACATCACCGTATATACTGAGTTTCTTGTCTTTTTCTTTTCCAGGCTGCTAGAGCTGTGTATGACTTTAAGGCTCAGACCCCGAAGTAAGTGCTTGGTTAATGTTGGGTGTGTAACCTTCTTCAGTAGAACTGCTACAATGCTTTATCCAGTCTTGCTGATCTCATGTACATTTTTCATTCTTATTATTTTTAGTGGGAAAGAGATGCTTCTATATCAGATTGAAAAATATTACAATGTTGATGTAGTCATATGTTTTATATATTTGACGTATACTTTACAGAGAGCTGTCCTTTAAGAAAGGAGATACTGTGTACATCCTCAGGAAAATAGACAAGAACTGGTACGAAGGAGAACATCATGGAAAAGTGGGAATACTGCCCATTTCTTATGTTGAGGTTAGTGGGACTCCATTTCTTTCTAGTTGTTTGGATACAGGGAGCTGTTCTCAGACTGAGTTTTCCTGTTTTATGCTTGTAAAGCTTAACCACTGCCTACTGAAAAGTTCTGGAACTTTCTAATGTGCCTTGTAGTTCAATTGCTTGATATTTTCGAGATCTGTGTTTGCAGTCAGTGCAGGATAAATCTTGTTTACATGGATTGTAAACCTATATAGACCTAGGACTGTCAGGATCTGAGCAAATGGTTAAAATAGTTGTATCCAGCCTGAAGACCCCCATACATGTAAGAGGCATGATAATGTATGATCATGCCTGATATTGTTATCATGCTCTATGGTTCTCGTGGGATGTCTCTTCTGTCTCCATGGATAACTTATAAATAGAGATGAGCGAGTACTGTTCGGATCAGCCGATCCGAACAGCATGCTCTCATAGAAATGAATGGACGTAGCCAGTACGCAGAGGGTTAAGCGGCCAGCCGCCGTCAAAGCGGAAGTACCAGGTGCATCCATTCATTTCTATGGAGCGTGCTGTTCGGATCGGCTGAGCTCATCTCTACTTATAAACGATCAGCCAAACCAAGCTTGCACGTGTATGGGGACTGTTGATGGCGTGGGCATCTTAAAGGTGTTATCCAGGGCATTCCCTGTACTAGATACATTTTATTTCTACCTACACAGCGCACTCCTGTGGAGGCTAGATCTTTTGTTCCTCTGTCTCCATTGCAGCCACTCTGACTTTCACTGTGCTGATGAGATCCAACCAGATTGAAACAGTGCTGTACACAACTGGGATTCTGTTTCTTTTGAAATCGATGGACTGGTTTGGCTAAACCCCGCATCATAGCATAAGTCTTGATGAAAAAGTCATGCATTATGTTTAAGGGGACTGTCCCTAGAGGCCAGCAAGCAGAGGCGTTGTTTTCCTAATTACATCCTGGAAAACAGTTTTGTATATTTCCCATGATGTTACTCCCTACTACTTGGCCTGTAGGTCATTGAGTAGAGCTGAGTCATCCATGTGACCGAGAGTTGGCATGTCACCAGGAAAGGCAGAATAGTAAATATTAGGGACCGGGATTATTAACCGAACATTAAATAAAAAAAACTATTACATTGTCATTGTCACTCCATTTTGCTTATATGCAGCCCCCTGAGCAATTTAACACTTTATTGTAATATTGCACTTAACACTAACAGGGACTTTCATGTTTACAGAATGTAATAACAGTGACTATTTAAGTTATACGGTACATATTGCCAGGGTCTACTTGCTGAAAATTACTGGAGTGGTTTTCCTTTAAGGAGTAATCTATATTAAGCTAATTGTATTGACATGAAGGCATGTCAACCAGAACTACAGTATGGTATCATCTGTGAGCTCGAATGGGGAACAACAGTAATGTCCATGAGAATAGTGGACACCCCAAACATTTCATGGTCTGTTTCTTTTTTTAAGAAAATAAGCCCATCTGAGAAATCGCAGCCTGTACGGCCCCCACCACCTGCACAAGTTCGAGAGATCGGAGAAGCAATAGCTAAATATAATTTCACGGCTGACACAAATGTGGAGCTAACACTGAGGAAGGTGAGTTCCTTTCATGTATTCAGCCATCACAGTGGTATATTAACAAAAACCTGTACAGATGTAGTAAAATGTAACTTGCTACTTAGAGTGTTAATGGACTTGTCGAGGAATTGGACAAATCCCAGAGGAGGCGGGGAAGGTGTAACATCCTGCCGTCCGTCCAGGATGTCCGCCATCACGTTAGTACTGAGGCCAATTAGTGGTCTCGGCAACCGCAGGAGAGGACCTGGTTGTGTATGTGAGTGATGTCAACAGGTCCTTTCCAGTCACTGCCTCAGCAATCATATGCAACACAGGATTTCCAGCAGCAAAAGCACGCTGCACCCCAATTGATGGCAGCCGGGACATGTAAGTGTGACTTATTTTTTCAAAGTTACACCTCCTGGGATTTGTTCAATACCTGAACAACCACTTTAAATTCACAATTGCAGAAAGCTGTAGAGATTGTAGCAAGGCTTTCCTTCACCAAAGGTTTAGTTTGCTCCCCTTACCTTGTATCTGAAATGAAGGCAGAGAGCCCTGATAGCTGGCCCTCCTGTACCCAGGACACATACCTCATCAGTCCACCCTTAGCTACCTCACTGTAGGACGTCGCTACAGAAATTAAAGGGGTTTTACAGGCAAAATTGGACAACCCCATTAACTTTTAAATCAGGCAGTGAAATTTTTTTAAAAAAAAGCATACTCGCCTATCTGCAATGCTCTGGTGTCCTCCCAACACGTCATGGTTGTTCTGCTTCAGTGGCTTTTCACCGGTCTCTTCCTGGGATCCGCCGAAGTCGCTGATTGGCTCCAGCGGAACTCCGAAAGAGACCCGTTGAGCGGAAGGACCAGAACGTGCCAGAAGGACCCCAGAGCATTTTATTTTTATCACTGCACCCGGCTGATTTAAAAGTTAAAGGGTTTGTCCATTTTAACTGGACAACCCCTTTAAATAAAAGCCTTCAATAATCACTGCATTGCTGTCTTCCAGGGTGAGAAGGTGACACTTCTTAAGAAGGTAGATCAAAACTGGTATGAAGGTAAAATACCAGGAACCAACAGACAAGGCATCTTCCCAGTGTCCTATGTGGAAATTGTGAGAAAGAGTCCTTCCAAGAGTCCAGGTGCATCTCCAGAAAGGTCACTTCATCAGACTTACTCCACGGAGAGGATACATAACTCCAGCAGCACAGTAAGTCTTTCCTTCCTGAAATCTAGTCACCCATGTCACTTAGGTTGGTTCTATCTAACCATTGTGTGTGGACTAGACATACACAGTGACAGCAATAAGAATCGTTTTCTGGCTAAGAACAAACATAAAGGATCTTGTGTTCTCTGCAGTATGTTGTGTATATACTCACAAACTGGAGGTAGTATATATTGTATGTATGGAAGATAAGAGGGTTTTATTACTTCATGGTGTCCACAGTGTTATATTATTTGCTTTATTATAACTCTGATTTCTGCCTCCCTATTACTACCCTATGTGGATGTACTCTAAATAAGTATATAAGGTCAGATTTCTTTTCCTGCACCTCTGTTATATGGTCTTGAGTTTACATCAAAGATAATAAAAGGTAAAGGGGTTTTCCAGGTTCAAAATATTGATGACCTAGGTATAAAAATGGCCATATAACATGGATTTCGACAATAAATACTTGTACATGATAATATATATATATATATATATATATATATATATATATATATATATATATATATATATATGTATATATTTGTATAACAATAATAACAATAGCACATGCAGGCACGATTATGTATCGCTCTCACTTGACAGCCAGGTGGAGCTTTGGTGTAAGTTTCTTCTCTCATGTCTAGTAATGAAAACTGGCAATAGATAGTAGATGAAATAAGATGAAGAGTGAGAAGGAATAGGTATTCTGTAGTACAGCATACATACCCTTGTTCCTCCATGTTTATGGGGTTGTCAGGAAACGCCCCTGTTCAGCACATGAATGACCAGCTTAATATTCTCCATAAAATAACAAGTGCGGACCATCTTTTCTCATATAGTAACCGCACTGTATCAGTCTTATGTTATTCCTTCAGAATATGTGTGACTAAATGGACAACAAAGTGTTACCTCTTGTCATAAGGGTGTGTGGAAGGACACCCCCCAGCTGGTGACACCCAAATGTCAATTTATTATTATTTATTCCTAAAACTTTTATATTAAAAGATGGAGATGGTCCATTATGGTAATTTTATAAAGAGCACAACCATTTACATGAGTAGACATTGCAGTAGAGCTGACAGTCCTCATCTGTGGTCACGCAGGGTATATACCGTACTTGTGACATTGTGACCCCTGGAAACATGATCTGCCTCTCTGTTACCCCAATATACATCCTCAGAACAATATATAGGATATGTTCAGTATATTAGAAATAGAGCTCAGTTTATACAAGAGCAAAGACTTGTCAGGGTAGTGTGCATGGTATAAAGCCAGTCAGTGTATAATACCTACAGTCTGGTGTCCGGTGTCCTGCTCACCTGCCATGACGGGTATAAGTTTTAATACTGTTGACTGACATTAGGATTCAGACTTCTAAAAATATAGACTATACTTAATGATCTGTTACCACCTCACAGCTTTGCTTGTTTGTCAGTAGTGCCCACACAAGGTCGGCCTGTATATCCCGTGTCTCAGATGTAA
Organism: Leptodactylus fuscus; assembly: GCF_031893055.1. NCBI lineage: Eukaryota > Metazoa > Chordata > Amphibia > Anura > Leptodactylidae > Leptodactylus > Leptodactylus fuscus. Next base: position 309,857,066 of record NC_134265.1, read on the forward strand.
GAAAAAATCTAAATTACATGGTCTTCAAGAATGTAGGTATTATATATAGCAGGCTATACGCTCTGTAGATATTAACCAGGCCCCTGGTGAACTAGTGAATACTTATAGCATTCCCAAACACATACTTTCCATGCTTACAGGAGTATTCCGAGCATAAGCAAAGCTCTCCATATAGCAATACAAGCCCCTCTGTATACAGCCTATGTAACTCCCAGCAGCTCCATGTTTAGATTCGGACATGATACTTTCTGCTCATAAGGACACCAGACGACCATTGTCCTCTATGCACTGGTCCTAGTGATGTAACAACACTGCTTGTGACCAGAACACAACTAGAGATCAGTATTGGGACATTAGAATTGTGTCTTATTTCTCACGGTGAGGGGGGCGTCTTCTCCAAAACTCCTTTAACAACTTTGTGAAGAAAAATCCTGTTCAAAAGAAATATCACATTAACATTACACAGCTGTGGTGTATAGTGAATTGGTAAATGAGCACACATGTTGTGTAAAAGTAAGGAAATATTCTATAAAAATGCTTTATTTTTTTAATTAAATGTCCAAATAAGTATATTGGCAGTGCATTGTATTTGTCAGATTAGTGTATAGTCGGTCAAATACCAGAATGTTAAAGGCACAGCACCACAAATAACAAATAATTGTTCTATTGGTGGGGTCTGAGCACTGGAACCCCCATAGATTATGAGAATGGCTTTCCTAGACCACCTGTTTGAATAAAGCAGCAGCCATGCTTTGTTTAGGTCTATGGCCCTGGTTGTAGAACTGAATGGAGCTGCAGCACAATCATTAAACATCAGTAGCACAATGGTGGACGTTTGGGGGCAGATAAACTAAAGATCTAGCTACACAACCAATGAGCTAGCCATGATTTTCATGACTTACACACTGACCCATTTATCTCTATGGTGCCATACACATGGTTGTGCTCAGGCCCAGGGCAAAAATTGTCGACCGCTTCTATACCTTTCTGATTTGCAGTCTGGGCTCAGTAGATGAAATGAATGGGTCCATGGAGGCATAGGTGGTCTACGGAAGACATCTATGTGTCATCCGTGCTGCTTTACAAAGGACTTGGCACACTGCGTAAGTCTGAGACAATGAAAACTAAGCCAACTAATGAGTATTGTAAACTTAGGGTCCATTCACACGGAGTAAACGCACGCTCATTTTGGCACAATACACGTGTAAAGAATACACGTGTAAAAATAAGACTCCCTTTGACTTCAATGACATTTTTTACACGTGTAAAGAAATGCGTCAAAAAACACGTCGCATTTTTTACATGTGTAAAAAATGTCATTGAAGTCAGTGGGAGTCTTATTTTTACACGTGTATTTTTTACATGTGTATTGTGCCAAAATGAGCGCGCGTTTACTCCGTATGAATGGACCCTTAGACTAGACTGTCTTAAACTGAGACAGGTTTTCCAAAGTGTCTAAAGCTGTATAACTTTTCATCACTTCTTAGCTGGCTTAATTTATGACAAAAAATGCACCGACATTGTGGCCCATTTTTGGTGCGCGGTGTTAGTTTGGGATATTAGTCCCCATCTCCTTTTACCAAGCCCTATCCACTTGTTAAACACTGTGCAAAAACTGTCAGGAAGGATCCAAACACTTAAATGAGATACAAAGCATGTCCGCTGTTTTTTGGGGCGCAAATGACATCAGCGCTGTGTGACATTTCCATTAGTCTATCTGCCCCTTTATGTCTGTTTGGTACCTGATATTCCTCTGCCTTTCCTGTGCTGTAGTTTAGCCTTTGCACAGAAGAGCCCTCGCTGTCTTGTGAACCTCACACTTCTGCTTTGAATAGGATGACTCAGGCCTCTCTCAACATTTGACATTTAGAAGCCGGTCTATCAGCAGATACCATTACACTTTTCGGATAGCTTTCTCTCACTCTTTTGGTTTCATGTGCTAATAGTTTTTGGCATGTGCCACCTGCACAATTATATACTTTGTCATCTTTAACATCCTTTAAATTACTTTTTTTCTGTTAACATTTGGTTACAATATTTGTTTTATTTTGTTTCCTTTGATTCTTAACCTATCTTTTATTTCTAAAGTTACCTTCATCTAAGAGACTCCATACTCCACCCCTTACTCTCAGAGCAGACGCATCCTCTAGTAAGGGGAACGTAGAAGCTGTGACCAGTGAATGGTTGTCACTGACTGTCGGCTTTTCACCTTCAAACACACCTGTCCCAACTCCTCCACCTTTTCCTGGCCACTTTCTTCCTGACGTAGAGAAGCTCACCTCCATGCCATTAACTGTTTTACAACCTGAACAGTTGTTCTCAAGTGATATAGCATCCCGAATTAAGGATGGTCATTTTGTTCCTATTACATCACCAGAGACCCTTTCAAGTTGTCATCATCTTACCATACCTTCACCATTTCCTGACACAACACTTTCCTCTCCTATAATTCAGCAGCTTGAGGTCCCTTCTATGCCTGCAACTAATACTGATAGCAGTCTGAATGAACAGAGGAAATTCTTGGACCAGACACAGTTAAAAGGACAAATAAGTATGAAACAAGGCTCAGAAAGTTGTACAGATCATATTAATATATCTGAGACTCCTGGAAAAGAACCATCTCTCTCAGACCATGCGCCAGGCCCATCATCACAAATAAATGCAACGTCTGTCGATGAACAAGAAGAAGAGATTTGTCAAGAACTAATGTCCATCATCCAAGGGTCTCAGCTGGCATGCCAAGAGTCAGGGTTTTCTAGGTGCGAACCTCAAACAGAGCAGCACCCAAGACTCTACATCGAGGAAGATGGTGAAAGTGAAAATTTACAACCAGTAGAAAACATAGTGCAACCTATTGTATATCATGAAGAGTATTCGCCCAGTGTCAATGCAGAGGTATTCAGTTGCTAAGATCAAACCAGTGTGTGTTGTCTTGTGCGTTTGCCCACTAGTGTTCTGTTATATTATTTCGCTGTCCACTGAAAATCTAAATATGCACAAGTCACATCTTTAGGTATATACTACAACTATAAATTGTAGAGCCTTCATTTTTAATCATGGCTTCTATAGCATACAGATAGTTGGGTCCATATAGGGAGCCATTTCACCAGCTACTGGGCTACGTAGATCTTTTATCCAGTCTGACGTCATTGGACTTGATTTAATCAAATCACCAGATTTACCAATAGAAATTGCACATATTGTTATATAGATCTCCTCTTAGACCTGGTGTATGGATGTTGAAAATACACATCAGAATGGCTATAGAATAATTTTTGGATTTTTTTTTCTGTCTGATGTTAAAATGACTATTAGACCAGATCCGAACTGAGAGAGTTGATGACTCCAGTGTATTCATGACCTAAACTCAATCTACACCACCTAGCTTAAGGCTGGGTTGTCATCTGTGTCGGAGTGTCCGTTGGAAGACGACAGAAAAAAAGTCTGCTTTCGGTTTTGAAACCGTGAACACCCAGCAGACCCCATTACAGTCAGTGGGGTCCACCAATATCCATGTGTTACTGCAGTTTTAGCAGTGCAGCGGGCCATTGGATGTCTGCCATTATAAAACTGAAAGTGGTGGAGAAAAAAGTTCTCCATATACTGATTTTCAGTGGTCTCAGCGAAAGAGTCTCCAACGGAGACTAACACAGATGTGAACCCAGCCTTAGATTTGCTGGTAGGAGATTACATTTAGCTTGAGAATACACTGGACTCCTCAATAACAGATGAGCTGCATTTGGCGTCATGTTTCTGTGTTGATATTGACATGGTCATCCGGTTGCTACTCAGTCATGCTGGTGTAAATGTTCCCTTGATAAAGTCTACATTTGTGGTCTTCCACTTGCTTACACTGTTTCTTTAGTCATTGCATGACCCATATGACGTAAGACATCTGCAAGTGTTATATGTTCTATACTTTATCGCAATGCATGACATTCACTCGTCTTTTTGTTTTTCTTGACAATTTTGTCAAGTCTTGTAATTCTGATCCCATAAATGTATCTTGTATCTTGCGTAGGAGTCCTGTAGCACACTCCTCAAGTGATTAAATATGAGGAAACTTGTTTACAGGAATAGATGGGATATTTCTATGACTTGATTTTGCTATTTATTTTTTCCTGAATATTTAAGAACACCTCAATTTCTTCTGGAAAGCAAAGATTTCCTGCACATTCTCCTCCCCACATTTCTTCTAGTCCTCCTTTTCATGCTGAGTGTGTATCTCCACCTTCACCCTGTCAGTCCACTGTATCACACCCCTCGGCGCTAACAAAATTCACATCCAGGCAGCAGACACAATCTCCGAGGTTAAAGGTAACACCAAGCCGCATGTGGTTGTCACTTGTTTTCCTTCTAATAATAACCCTTTATGGATGAATTACTTGACAAGGCATGAAAATGTTTGGTTTTAAGACTGTGTGAAAATACCCATTAACAGCTAAGCAAAGAATGATAATTCTTATGCATATTTTATCCCGTATTCATGCATGACACAAGTATTTTTTTCCACTTGATCATCGAAGGGTCGTTGTAAACCGTAGGTTGAAGAGACCAGCGATCAGTTGCTATCGGCAGGGAAAGTTGCAGACAGCCACACAAAAAGTTGGTGTAATTCTGTTGCTCACAATGAGGGTCCTAAGCCAGGTGCTCTCCTATGGCAGATGTTGGTGGCAAGAATCAATTATGTTGGATTTTAACATGCCTGATTCATTGTTCTTACTGGAGGAAGTCGGTGACTTTCCTCCCTCTCTCTGCTCAGAACACATGCATGCTGGACAAAGTCAAGTGTGCATGTGTATGGGGGGTTGGGAGGAATAGCTAACCACTATATAAGGTGTATGGCTAGCTTTACTCCTAAATTCTATTGCTATCTAGAGCCCAGAGATTTAAATGAAAATGAATTCCATGTTATACTAAACCTTTTCCCAAAACAAACGTACGCATCAATCTGCTAAGGTCTTGCTCAATAAGAACCTTGCGTACTGTAGATTGGACTACAAAAAAAAAAACACCATTTCACAAAATGTAATGATTGTAGTGAAAATGATTTCTAGTCTTTTTCCATTTCTATCCTCTATTCTACTGGATGACGAGTATTTGGCAATTTTGTACATGTACATTTTTCAGTCGAGTTCGCAGTAGGAGGTATACATATCATCTGCAGGGACTCAATTTACACGCATCACATACATTTGACAAAATCCACTGGTGGCGCATTTTTTTTGGCCGCCACTGTATATTCAATATGGCAGGTTTGCAGGGGTGAACCTACCCCATTCGCCGCCCGAGGCGAACTACAGAAAGCCGCCCCCCGGGAGGAGGGGCTGATCCGAGGGGGCGTGGCTGAGTGGAGGGGGTGTGGTGAAGTGAAGGGGCGGGGCTTAGCGGCGTTCGCAGGCAGAGAGCAGGCACGGAGAGGACCTGCTCTCTGCCTGAGCGTGAGGGGAAGCTGCTGCAGCAGCGCTGCTCTAGTGGCCTCCCCAAACCACCGCTCGGTGCTAAGCCAGTCCAGGACAGCTTGTCCTGGACTGGCTTAGGTAAGCAAAAATGCCGCCCTCCCTGAGGCCCTGGCATAGCACCGCCTGAAGCGGTCGCTTCAGGTCGCCTCATGGGAGGTGCGGCGCTGCAGGTTTGCTTTAAGAATGAAGTTGCTATTGCATTCTACCTATGTGATATGTCTCCTTCGAGTGTAGTTTAGTAAAATATCAGTAGCCTTGGCAGTGGTGGACTTTGTGCTTCTAAAGCTGACACTGTCAAGTAGATTTTCTTACTTTATGTTCTGTAAGACAGAACATCGCTTTCAGCTGTTGCAGAATTTGCATCAGTAACCACGAATAAACCCATCATCACACGCTCAGATGAGGCAGCTGTTTTGCCTTTCAGTAATATTTTATCTTAAACGATGCCTTAGAAATCTAGTTTCATAGTTGCCCTCTGTCTACCCGGGTGTTAGGATCCTTTACAACAGACTCTAACCTGCAGTATTCTACTGATTACAAAAAAAAATAAAAAAAAATACAATGATAAGCTGATGGATCCCATTGTTTATTTATGGGGTCTGTTTCACAACGAAGGCAACTATAATAAGATAATACATGAATCAATAATAATAATAATACATTTTATTTATATAGCGCCAACATATTCCGCAGCACTGTACAATTTGTAGGGTTCAAACACAGACAGATACATAACAAAGAACGTCATTTCACACAATGGGACTGAGGGCCCTGCTCGCAAGAGCTTACAATCTATGAGGTAGAGGGGATGACAAGAGGTAGCAGGGGCGGTGAATCCTACATAAGCTTTTATTATTTCATATTTTTAGCCTATACAGATACTTTGACTTATTTTGTGCAGATTTGCTTCAAGCTGCTGCACCCCACCTTGCTCAAATATGCCTTCCTTTCCCCTCTGGTCCTGTGTTGTCGCCTTCGCACTGATGTATTATAGTAGTGTGGGGTATAGTAGTTTGGAGCAACAGTGCCATCTTCAGTGCTCCAGATGTGCATTTACATGTTGAAATAAATAAATATCTCAGCAATGGAGGCACAAAGTTTCATGGAGAAAAAAAGGTTTTCTATTCAGGCAAGGCTGACCTGTCTAACCGTGTTACTGGTTTAATATGCTTCACCCTGGTGACAGACTCTCTTTAATTATAGTCTGCTGGAAAGTACCACAGTATTTCTAATGGCAGAGCAATGTCGTATGTCAGGAAGAGTAGTAATGAATACTGTTGGGTTTTCCAATGGTTTCCCCTTTATCTTAATATGAAACTGTGTAAGTTTTAAAATAATAGCGCTGTACTTGATAGTACAAGTTTATAATGGAACAAATTGCTTCCTTTTTCAATTATCCGACTTCTTTCCTCCTCGCCCAGTCACTCTTAATCCACTGCTAGGAGAGACAAAGTAACCTCACAGCTCAATACTCAATGATCAGGATATTATTGAAATCTATGGAGAAGGGACGGGCCTCTAGTGAGAGTTGTATCTCACTGCAGTGCTGGATCCACAGCAACAATTATCAGTACTTCTCTATACCAGTTTCCATGCTACTGCTGCTTCTCTTTCTGTTTTGTAAGGTAATGACAGGGAAGAAATTCCCTCTTGTGTGTGCTGCATAGAAGGATGATTCATAGACCTCATAGTAGCTAGTCTCCACCAACATTCTCAGGGGAAACTGGAGATGTAGAATGTAGATTACAAAAAATATAATATCCAAAAATAGCAATGTTCCACATGTAGTCTTAGGACAGCCTTTTTTGAAAACTCACCTGAAACAACAGGTACGCTTTAAGCATGGCTTCCAGAATGCACTGCAGCTTAGTAAACTGAATTCTGCAATTAGGTTTGATGATGGAGAAGAATATATCGGGTAACTCAGAATCAAGATAAGAAAAGAAAAAATCTATGCTGTGAAGATTAAGTGGAAGGTTTACTTTAAGTAAAACTAAAATATCCCATGCTGTTACATTCTTGACAAAATGTCACATTACAGTTATGAGCCCAGTAACTTTAATTGCCTGCAAAGATTTTCCATTAAGTTGTAATAAAACAGTCTATTAAACATAGTGACCTAATAACAAAAGTCTGCGCTCCAATTACTAAGCATTAAGGTTGCTAAATACAGAAAGTACAGACTAAATGATTCCTACAATGAACTTGGTACATTGTCCTAGTGCATGAACAACTGTAATGCAAAGCAGGTGGCTAGGTAATTGGTTTATAGTGTCCGCAGAAGCAAAAGTGCAGGACTGTTTAGGGCTGGGCTCAGACAGGGTTTTTTGGTCCGGAACCTGAGGCAGAGGCTGCCTCAGGTTCCGGTCCAAAATACTGGTAGCGGCGACTGGATGCCGGTGCAGTGCAACAGCATCCAGTCGCACACTCCGCACCGGATTAGGCCCAAATGAATGGGCCTAGTCAGGAGGAGGGGAGTGTCTTCAGGTGGATTCACAAGGCAACTCCGCCTGAAGAATGAGCATGTCCGTTCTTTTTTCCGGGAACCAGAACAAACGGCTCCCAGAAAAAAGAACTAACAGTCTCCCATTGATTTCAATGGGAGCCGTCTTTTTGGTCAGGATTTTGAGTCGGATACGACCTCAAAATATTGAGCAAAATACCCTGTGTGAACTCAGCCTAAGGGCTATAGCATCGAAACCTCCTTCCTTCATCTGGATTACCAAAGATGTAAGATTTGGCGTGCTTGAGTCTGGGGAGATCAGGGGAGATTTGCCATTTCAGATGAATCATCCTTTCGTGTAGGGTCCTTGGTGGGGACCTTTATAGGATCTAGCAGTTAGAGCAGCAATTCTCAACCTGTGGGTCGCGACCCCGGCGGGGGTCGAACGACCACAACACAGTGGTCACCTAAAGCATACCTCCCAACCGTCCCGGTCGGTGGGAGGCATGACCCGGTTTCAACTCATCGGCGCCTGGAGGACGCCGATGAGTTTAACACACAAGCGATTAAAGCAGGAGCTGTCAGATGAAGGGGGTGGTACGGCATGACACTGGGGGCAGAGATGGAGGGACATGAAACTCTGGGCAGAGATAGGGGAACATGAAACTGGGGGCAGATGAAGGGGTTATATGAAACTGGGGGAGAGATGGCGTGGGGACATATAATTTACGGGTGACTGTAGGAGGACTATACTGTGTGGGGGCACACGAAAAATGAATGAGAATGGGCGGAGTCAACATAAAAGTGGGCAGAGCTAAATTTGCTGCCACACATTTTGTCCCTCTTTCTGATCTTCAAAAGTTGGGAGGTATGCCTAAAGCCATCAGAAAATACATATTTCCGATGTCTTTAGCCACTGAGAAGCCGCGCTACTGTCTGCAGCAGCGCTATTCAGCTGGAATGCACCATTATGGACGCGTGTTCCAAACTGAATGGGGTCACCGCAACATGAGGAACTGTATTGCGGGGTCACAGCATTAGGAAGGTTGAGATCCACTGAGTTAGAGAGAGTGCATCATACTATGGGACTGGGAAGTATTTATAGGAATATACATACAGTAAGTGCAGTTCCATACAGTATACTGAGATACCAAAGATAATAAGTGTATTCCTTGTTAGGCTAGTGGCACATAGTGGCATTCTTCCCTGTTGGTGACCCCATGATGGCATAACTCAATCTCCTTCATACATACTTAGGAGTTTGTTTGTTTGTTTGTTTGGGGTTTTTTAAGACCTTACAATAAGTGAGAAGCAAATCCTACTCTCTGTGTGGAAGCATTTCTTAAGAATTTACAATGGCACCCTATGGTGCTGTTTCCTGTTTGCAAATAATCTAGCCTGACAAATGGCCACGGCCATCTTAGTCTGTCTTATCTAATAAGAATCTGACTGCAGGCACCTGTGCTGTATGAAAATAGCCGGCCTTTGTTTTCCAGCCAGGCATAGTTCAGCCTATCAATGTCAGCAAACAAGCAGAAAGGGCAGGCTGATCCGCTTACACGCGGTGACTTTGTAGTGAGATGTATTTAATAGAATGGAATATACTGTAAAAGATAGAGAACAATGCAAATGACTTCCCAAAGGTTTGACCCTTGTAGTATGACAGACAGAGGTGTCTGAAGTCAGATTGGCGAGGGTCCCACATCCTTGAGTTAGAGAGAGGATTTTTATTAAAAGAGATTCCTAACATGTTGCAAGTGTCAAATAAGTTAAAAACAATAACGAAGAATTTACAATTTATTTTAACCAATTCCGCAACTTTTAAACCATAAACTTTTCCACTCCTATTAGTATCTGCCACCTAGACTTCTCCTGTCCTTGGTAATATTCAGATTGTAGTAGATTCTTCTAGAGCCGTAGATAGCAGGCCTCTCTCACATATAAATGTACTAGTCCTGGTATCGCTATGTCCTGTGAGTCATTCTGCTCTTAAATGTCAGAACGTTTGGCTGCTTCACAAAATAACATAGTACTTTATGGGTATCAGCAGTACAGGCACGCTGTCCCCTCAGCTGGTATTCACCACTGCAGCAATAACAACTGACAAGCCTTGTTTAGCTAAAGGCACCCCAGCCGCTTCTAGGAGCCTATCATGACCTTTAACCCCTGGCATTCTTTGACGTACCTAATTATACAAAGAGCAGGTGCTATGCCTGACTCCAGGACCGTGCCCGACCAGCTCAGTGTATATAATAGCAAATGATCACTCTTATAAGCTTTACATGAGTATTACAGTCAATGCTTCATATTCTTATCTGTAAAATCTTAAGTTAAAGGGGTTTTCCCATGAATATAGTCATATATAGACTTATAGACAATAAACAGTTAAACATTTTTGCAAATAAAAATTTTGCAGAGTTTTAAACTTTTCTCTAAATATCTTAAAGGTGACATCTGTTTTCTTAATCGCTTACCAATGGCTACGACCATGAATGCAGGAACTTTCTATATCTGGGACTTGTCAGAAACCCAGCTACAAATCTATATATGATTATATGATTCCTGCAAGACTAGCCAGATTCCCATCCTCTTTGCAGGTACTGTAAAACACTGCAGACAAATCATGGAGTTTACGCTATGTGGGGCCCCCGGTCTTAAGGTTTCAGTAAATCCAAGTTGTATATGTATAGTGGACTTTAGGTTCAGCATGGCCATTCGTAGAACATTTATTCCTGTCACCCTCCCTCTCCCCCCTTTATAGACATGATGAGTGCTTACCATGCATTCTGAATAGGGAGACTCCTCTAGCAATGAGTTAACTCTCTTGAGACCAAAAGGATCGGACATGTTAAAATCCAACTGCCTGATACTTCTTTCCCACAACAGCCGTCAAGGGGAGCCAACTTTACCTACTAGATCAGGGGTGGGCAATTAATTTTCCCATGGGGCCGTATAAGAAATTGAAACAATGCTAGAGGGCCGCGCCACGGCAAATTTAGCTCCACCCACTTCTATGTTGACTCCGCCCATCCCCAATCATCTTTCCATGCCCCCCCACACAGTATAATCCTCCTACAGTCACCTGTACATTATATGTCCCCACATTATAATGTTCCCCTCCAACTGCCCCACAGTATTAAGTCCCTCACCTGGTGCCTCAGTATAAACTAGGGGAAACTAGAGGGGACATGAAACTGGAGCAGCTGGAGGGGGACATTAAACAGTGGGGTAGTTGGAGGGGGGCAATAAATTGACAGCTGGAGCGGGACATGAAACTGGGGGCAACTAGAGGGGGACATTAAAATCGGGAAGCAGACAATAAACCGTAGGGGTAGCTGGAGGGTGACAAACTGGGGGCAACTAGAGGCAGACAGGTCCCCCTACAGCTTCCTCCACAGTTTAATGTCCCCCCCCCGTCTAAGTGCCCTCTTCATCTACCCCCAGTTTCATGTCCCCCCCTCCATTTCTCTCTGTTTCATATCCCCCTTTATTTTCCCCATTTCATGTCCCCCCCCCCCCCCCCCATCTGCCATCTCTGCCCTAGTATAACATTCCCCTTCCATCTCTGCCCCTAGGTTACTAAGACACACACACAGATAGACAGACACATAGAGACACACTCACACATATATAGACAAACAGACAGACACACATATAGACAGGCACACATATAGACAGACACACATATGGACAGACACACATAAGGACAGACACATAGACAGGCACACATATAGACAGGCACACATATGGACAGACACACATAAGGACAGACACATAGACAGGCACACATATAGACAGACACACACATATATATATATATAGACAGACACAGATATAGACAGGCACACATATAGACAGACACACATATGGACAGACACACATAAGGACAGACACATAGACAGGCACACATATAGACAGGCACACAGATATGGCCCGCGGGCCGGACTTTGCTCAGGTCTGTACTAGATGGTCATGCTGCCAAAATTTGTGGGTTCTGCCAATATGAATCTAGTGTGTATAGTCTGCTTTAGACAGTTTGCTGCTGACTCAGTATAGGTCTCTGCAAGTAGTAAACAGCCATTGCAAACAATAGGAGGAGGTCAGTGCACAGCCCTTTCTACCATTGTTGGGGATTTGTGATGGGCGCACACATAAACCTGACATACAAGGGTGGGAAATTCTGAAAAATGGAAACCAGACTCAGTGACTAAAAATGTAAGATATTCAACAATATCCCTTGAAAGATTCACCCCAGCATAACTTTTTTTTTTCTATCCCAGCACCCAACACCTGTCTGTCTGTCACTCTCCAGACTTCTTTCATGTATACTGCCCTAATATCCCTACAATCCAGCTTTTCTATCAGAAACCATTTTAACTTTTATATTTCTCTCTTTTTGTTGTTATAAATCCCATGATGCATCAGCACAACATCACACGGATAGCTAGAGACTGTATTTCATCTACCTGCTGTGCAAAGGCATAACTTCAAGCTCCAGAGCACCAACACCAAATCTGTAATGGAGCTGTACCCATCTTCTGCCATTTAGAAAAGTGGTATATTTTATGTGGCAGAGGGACTTTTGGGGCCCCCTCTGGGTCCCAGGCCTAGTAGCAACTACTACCACTGCACCCCCTATAGCTATGCCCTGCTGTTGTGGGTAGTGTAATTATAAATAATAAAATGCAAGTATATAGTTTGGTAGGCTATGAGCTCCTTCATTATAACTGTGTGACAGGGACTGTCTGCCCATCAGTAGTTAGTGACAGAAGTTTCTGTCTGCCACTGTAGAGAGCCTGTGCGGAAGGTGGTCAGGGAACTATATGTTATTCCATATAGATTTTATCTGGCCAGATTAAGAGTCACGTGACATTACTGAAAGATTCAGATAAAGTAATAACTAAGTATGTGACTGTAATGAACCAGTGGTCCCAACAATGTATGCTTTTATGTAGAATATCTAACATAACTTCATAGTCCTCATGTTGTTTTAGACGCCCTTTCTTTCTTTTTTCAAAAAGTTTGTCTTGTCTATTCTGTATTCCGATATGTTTGCATTTTGCCCACACAGATGGTAATGCATTTGAGTCTTACGCCCTCCTATATGTCTTCATATGTTGACTGCATGTTAACAGCTTTGTGTGACATTTTTGCATGGGTCAAGTTTGATCGTGATTGAAGATGGATTGGTAAATTTAGAAACTGATTTGTGTCCTATGGTTTTTCAGACTGTATATAAAAGTGATCTAGTAGTTGTTGGTAAGCCTCCTCGTAGCCCTGTGATGTCTAGAAAAGCCTGCAGTTCACCTGTGAAAAGCCCCAAAACCATCCAAAGGGTAGAGTAAATTGAATCAACTTTCTCAACTTTTTTGAATGAAGCTCATGATGCTTGTCTATGGGCCGTGTCTGGTATTGCAGCTCTGGTAAGGCTGACCAGTAATGCTCGACACCGCCATGGACAAGAGTGGCGCTGTTTCTGTAAGAAGATCATTTCTTTCTAGTCCTGGAAACCCCTTTTAAATTGACATTTTCTCAAAGCTTCAATACACCATATAGTATACAGTGTACCTGTCACACCAACTACTGCTCTATGATGATCTATCTCTATTGTATTATCTGTAAAAGTGAGCTTGTACATGTATGTCTTCATTTATGTCTTTTCAGCTCAAATGTGCATAACTGTTAAAAATGTAGATTTCTTATGTACTTATTGTGCTGCCGCAAATGCTTCCAATACTTCTATATGTACAATTGTATTTTGTGTTTGTGTGATGCTTAACCTAATAAGAAGCTGTGCTGTATAATATACTTGCATGTCTTGTGTGTTCCTTCAACAGAATGTTTCCAATTGGAAGCTAGTACTGGATCATAACACTGCCACAAATATGTTTATTCTCTGGTCCTTTAGAAAAGTACATGATGTAAGTTGTAGTGAAGGTAATATCCTTACCACTGGCTGTATGTGAGATATCCACTCCCTTCTGGTCCTTAGCTGTGTCATGTGACCAGCAATGAGACTTCCTGTCCACACATAACACGACTGAGGACCAGAAGTGAGTAACCCAAAGATAGACGCCAATAAAATGTTACCGTCCTTATAGTCAACATCATGTACCAAAGAATAAAAATATTCTGGGATTACTTCTTTACGTGGACACTAAACAGAGAAAATGCCCCAAAAATATAAAAGAAATAATTCCAGATATCACTTTTTACATGGCTTTTATTTTTTTTAAAAACTCCATGAAATTCATATATTTACAAGTGTTTATTCTTTTTACCTTCTTAAATCATACACTTTCTGCTTTTTTTTCCTCCTTCTAAGACAAAAATCCATAGCTAAAACATGCTGTTTTTCGCAAAAAAATGCCATGGACCCCCCCAAAAACCCCCCACCAAAAGCGATTTTCAGCTGGAGACCTGATATGTACCAGAACTGAAATCTATGCCATTCCAGAACTGGTGCACATTTCAGGTATAACTCAGGCTAGCTTCATGGCATGAGTTGTAAATTTACTGAGCCGAGGTGTCCCTGCCCCACCGTGCTTTACATTCTACACCGCTAACTTATGTAAAAAGTGGCAAGTAGGTACAGAAGGAACAGTGCAAAGCATCTTGGGTTCAAGAACGGATGCAACATCTATACCCATTTATGCTAGGATTTTCCCCATTGAGTTTATGTAGCTTTTTTGTTCCAGACTTTGCTGCATTTTTTCAAGCCAAGACAAGTAGACTCAGCCCATCAAATTTAGTATAACTCGCATCAGAAATGTGGTGTGGGATATACCTGAAATCTACAACAGCCCCTGATTTAACTTCTAGTACACGTTACCTGCCAGAGTGCACCAGAATTATTAACAGGCCAGAGTTTTTTAATCATTCTGATGCATTTCGCTCCAGTGGGGGAATGGATTAAGAGTGGCATAGGAAACGCAAATAAATTTCAGCCTAAAACGTCCCAAAAAATGCTGTTTGTAGTGCATTGTTTGACCAATGTCACACTTAAAACTTGGATATGATAGATTTCATGATGTTGCAAGAAAATCGCACAAATCTTTTTACCAAAATGTAAAATGTGACTCTGCAGGTGGGAGAGTAAATAAAGATCACACATGATAGAATTGTTAATAACCAGATTTTTTTTAACCCTGGCATGTGAATAATACAGTTTGGTGGTGCATTGAATTAACACTAAGTGTTCTAACTATAAAATGTATATTTTTGGCCGCTGTATATGTACAATCAGCAAATATAAAGTGTAAAACAATGTTGTAAAACTTAAATCTATACTAACCTAAAGGAAAAAAGTTACGTAAAGTCTACAATCAGGAAAAAAAGTGACTTATGTAGTAAATATGCTATGCCATATAACGTATGCAGTAGTTTTCCTGTGTGATACCCTACTGCTCCAAATGATGTCCTTTCTCTCTGCATCTATCAGTCATTACATCACTTCCAGGCCAGAACTTGATCTTATAAAAAATGTATACTGGACAGCAGGTGCATGTCATGGAAGCAGCGTATACTGTCCACACTATATAGAACACAGATTGAGGTGGGGACATGGGGTGGCAGGAAGAGTATCCAGGGGACAATGTAGTTCCTGGGAATCCAGCTGCACATCTCTGCCCTAAGAGCACCCACATGGTATATGAGATTCCTAAAAGTGCCCTTCAGTCTGACAAATGTTACTGCTCCTTCACACTAGAGGTGAAACCCATTAAGGGCTTACAGAAGGCTGCCATTATCTTTTCCATTGATGGTAGATCTTTTATGCCACAACATAAACCCTACTTGTGCTAGAGGTCCTTGGTGCACTTTACCTTGCATGGTATTTCAATAATGGAATATGGAGCAGTGTAAAGATCTATGTAGCATGTTGCTTGGCATTGCTTGCATTTGCTTAAATGTTGAGCTACTATATATGGATATAATATGTTACCATTTGGGATATGGGATTATTGCAAGGGAAGGCAATAGGCTTGTACTTTCTGGCTAAATGTTTGCATAACACAGGCTATTTCTATTCATACTGTACATGTTAATGTTCATATATTTGCTGGACAAGTCGCTCTGCCGTCAATGTTTCTTTTGCTGCAATGTTTGTTAATTATGTAGTATGTGTATTTTCCCCTGACCCCCAGAATATAACATGCTACAGTATTATACTGCCCTTTAATAAAGGTAATTGTTATAGGAAGTGCAAAATTCTACACCTAAAAGGGAGTCTGTCACCAGAATATCTATCCAGGACTGCAGATAGATAGGTTAGGATCACCTGAATCATGCAGTATCTTCCACTTGTAAATCCTTGCCTCCTCTGCAGCGATGCTGCCTTTTTGTCTATATGCTAATGAGCTAAATGGAGCAGTGAAGGTTTTGCCATTGCTCCAAATAGCTAGGTAGCAATGCACTTATTGCTCCAAAGAGCTCATTTGTATATTGACAAAAATTGCAATATCTTTGCAATAGAGGCAGCAATTCACAAGGGAAATATACTGTTTTATTCAGGTGACTCTAACCTATCTATCAGTGGGGCTGAGTTGATTTGCTGGTTTCTGGTGACAGACTCCCTTTCAGCCTTTTATTGATAGTTCTCAGGGTCTCACCACGTACCCAGCATTTCTATTACACTTTAGGAGACTGCTAAATAAATAGTCTGCAGTCTTATGTACAGCCAAATGTATGTGGACACCTGACCTTCACACCTATATGAACCTATTGGTCATCCCATCCCAAAATTAAAGTTGTGCTGTAATATGGTGCTGGTGTCCCTTTTTGCCGCCTTCTCTCTCTCTCCATGTCTTTCCCCCATACTTAGAAAGGTCTGCAGGAATTGATGCTCTTGTAGAAGAGCACTTGTGAGGTCAGGCATTGATGTTGGATGAGAAGGATCTGTAATTGGCATTCTAGTTATCCCAAATGTGTTGTGTTGGGTTGAGGTCAGGGCTCTGTGCAGGCCACACAAACCATGTCTTTACGGACCTTGCTTTGTGCACACTGGCACGGTCCTGCCCTTGTTGTTTACAGCAGATGTGGCCAAAGAACCTGAACTCAATAACTATGAAGGGTGTCCATATACTTTTAGCTATACAGTATATATGTACCGTATATGTTGACTTCATTATGGTCCCCTGTTTACAGTTCAGTGTTAATTGGACATATGACATGGCTGCCCTGGTGTAGAGAGGTTACAGTCCCTTACAGTACGTAAAGCTGTGTCTGTATAACATTGACATGTGCTTAGCTTACGTTACCTGCAGCAAAGTCTTGTAAGCAGACATGTTCACTGTAAGAGTCTGTCTGCTTTATGTGTACTGATACCCTATAATGTCTCATGGTAAAGATATAGACTGTAAAATCCTCCTATATTATACTAATGAATGTTATTTTCCCCAACAGCGAGCTGTATTGACTCATGAGAACATCCAAGCTATGGGAGAACCGTAAGTTTGCCTTTTCTCCATGTATATTCACTGTATGAAGTGTTTGTGTGGTCTGTTGAATACTGCCAAGTGCAAAATGAGCCCTGTAGTCTAGAACATAGATGTCTTTATACATTCGATTTTGGATAGCCATAATGTGGTGTGTGAACGATCCCACCATTGGCATTAACAACTAAACTGCCTGGTCAAAGTGCAATAAGTCTGCACAAGTTGTCTGATGAACGGCCAGAAGCAGCCGATCTTGTAAAACGCTGATATTTTTGGCCAACTGCTGGCCAAAGATATCCAGCATGGCTGAACTATTTTTGGCAGACTGATGTCTGCTTATGTTTACAAACATTAGCGTTATGATGATGGCTCATTGTCAGCCCATTCCAGCCATTTTGTCCAAGGAGAATCTAAGGCTGCATTCACACGGAGGAAAATGGTGAGGAATTTGGTGTGGCATTTCAGCGCTGAAAGAAAAGTCTCCCATTGACTTCAATGGGTTCAATGCTAGCAGAAAAATGGAACCCATTGAAGTCAATGGGAGGCTTTTTTTTTCAGCGCTGAAATTCCACACCAAATTCAGCACCATTTTCCTCCATGTGAATGGACCCTAATGTGTAAAGCCAGTCACTCTGAGGGACAAGCATTTTAAAGAAACAAGGATCTATAATGCTCAGCACCATTGTCAACCCCCAGGGCCATCCACAAGACAAATCTGCACCAGATCATGTAGATTTTGTGTCTGAGCTTATGCAGCACATTTTCTTGCCAAGTATGTAAAAATATTTTTTAGAAAATCAATGTCTCTAAAATCTGCTGCTGCGGTTTTGTTACTGATCCACAGGTAGTTTGCAGCTAAATCCACAACAATTCAGTTATTTACAGATTTTATTCTGCATTTTGACTTCGCCATTGAAGCCAGTGGGAAAATCTGCAAACATTTCCGTACAAATATGAATATATATTGTGCAGATTTCATCCACTTACCTACTACTGTTAGCCACTACGTATTGTGCAGCATTTCCACTGCACATACTAAAAAGCAATGGCTGGGCAAAATTCTGTTGTCCACATTCTGTATGTAAAAATTGAAATTGACTTCAGTCAGAGGACTCGAGGAAAATCATCCAAAAGGACAACTCAAGTCATTGGTTTCTAAAAGAAAGAAAAGGTGGATTTAGTGACCAATAATAGACGCGAGCCCAGCCTAAGGCCTCGTTCACAACTTTCAATTTGCGAATGTTTGAGTTCTGTGATATTCATGGGCAGTTCAGATATAGTGTACTGTAATCTGCCCTGGAAATATCCAACAAATATACAAGGTCTGTACAAGGCCCTTTTTAGGACAAAACTCTAATATGTTATACCTTTTTCTGGCAGATACCAGTCCTTGTACAACTATACACCAAGGAATGAAGATGAGTTAGAGTTAAGGGAAGGCGATGTGATAGATGTCATGGAAAAATGTGATGATGGCTGGTTTGTAGGTGAGTATGTTGTAAGAAGAGAGATTTTCACAGGTTTCTAGATCTAGAGTAAAAAATAAAAATGCATGTAGAACCTCCAGCAAACTGCACTGTGTGAGCAAGGTTGCTTGCTTATGTTCATGTTGTATAACAAATGAAGCATTACATAAATGTCTAACTCTGTAGCAGTTGAGGATTATAATATAGCGTTATTGGGCGGCCGCCAAGTCTCCTGAGGTGCCCACGGCCACCCAGATCTCTCACTAACTTTAACTAGTGGCCTGTGGTGGCAGTGGAATTTTACATGTACTTGTTATATATCCATGGCTGCAACTAGTCTTCCCATAAGCAGGGGGCAGCATCATAGTGTGGACGGCCCATGCTTACTTACAGCGTATTGAAAGATCCTGTTGCTCTTTGACTGTGAAGTCCCCCCTCCTGTATTCTGTGAAAACAGGCGCCCTGGGTGCAAAGTGGCCGTGAGAAAATGTATATTTTATGCAGTGTTTCCTGTGAATCCAGACCGTGAAATTTCACTATTGAGACCCAACATACATCTCACCAATTATTAAAGGCTTTGATCTTACAATTTTATTACACAAGAAAACGTTTCTTCACACCAGTTGACTGACTGTTCCTTAACTCATAATTTCTCTATTTCTAGGCACTTCGAGAAGAACAAAGTTCTTTGGAACTTTCCCCGGAAACTACGTCAAGAGGCTGTGAATGCAGTTTGTGTTGTTGGATGCTCGACTTGTCACATGTATTGCTAGGAAGCACGCAACTTTATTTTTGACATGAACCCGTTCATATGTAGTCCTGCAGCCTGCCAACGTTGTCTAGCAGTATTAGAGCGTTCTCGGCCCAGTCCCAACACTTCTGATAATCTTCTAGCACCAATCATTACTTATTCACTCTTCAGCAAGCTGCGATTTCATAGGACGCACTGCCTCTAATGTTTTGGAAGTCTCTTTTCAACAAGTTAGAAACACTGTCTAAGACACTGTAAGAACACGAGGTATTGAAGGTGTTAGTCTGCTTAGATACCTGTTCATAGGAGCGGATACATATGGGTAGATTGACTACCGCTAGGACTGCTCTGATACATCATATGTATATCTTACAATTGGTTGTATCAGGAGGGCAATGGAGTCTGATGTCCCAGGCATTAAGTACTTGGGAGACGGCTCCCTGGTATAGGATGCAGGTTTTCCACAGGCCATGAGTACTGAATGGCGGATAACGCATTAGGTTTCACTACAGTCACGTCTATGTGATAAGAATAAAACATATGAGAATATACTGCTTTGTTACTGAGTTGTTACTTAAACAAATTGTAAAAAATCAAAAATGGAAAAATCCAAGCAAATTGACATGTAATTCCTAGATGACAAATCATCTAGCCATATTGGAGGCAACACAGAAAAAGTGAGGCTAAACCATGAAGTCTGAAGTCACACTGGACAGTGGCAATGCGGGGGTTGGCTATTTGTGACCCACATTGTGAATAGGAGAACATCTGACGCCTTGTTGAGTCACACCATATACCGAGGAGTTGCCTGCGTATCCACTCATCATGGCTGTTGCTTAACCAAAGAACACAATGACAAGTTCTTGAGGTGCCATATTCTGTATCATAATGTATTCATTTCTGTTAGGTTATGTTCACAACTATCGTAAATTGGAGGCTCCATCGCAGATTGTGTCATTTTATAACGGAAGAGGAACCCTAAAGGGCAAAATGCCAGACAATGCCATGTGATGGATCCAGCTGTGTTTCATAGTTTCCATGTATAACATAGTATCTGCCCTGTATTCTAATGCAAAGCCTAAACTGAGTGTCACATACCTGCTGTGTCTCACATTAAACTTTAAAGTGTATCTCCCATTTTATATATATATATATTTTTTTACACTATTATGTCTGGGGATTTTTGCTTAACATTTTTGTAATATATTTTATTAGTGTTGAGCGAGTAGTATTCGTCGATTACCTCGCCGGCATAGGAATGTGTAATCGGCCGAACACCAAGGGGTTAAATGCTTCGAAGATTCGATGCGTTTAACCCCTTGGTGTTCGGCCAATTACACGCATTCCTATGCCGGTGAGGTATTCGACGAATATTACTCGCTCAACACTATTTATTATATGATCTAAATTCCTTTTTATTATAAAACATATGTATGGACAGAGTCTTTGGCGGTGCTTAGTTACAGCATTGTTAATGGGAACTTTATAGCCTGTTTTCTATTAAAAAAAGAAGTTTTATGGATTAATAAAGTATATTAAAAGAATGTTCACACCCCACCCCCACCCCGACACAATAGTAAAAATAAAAAGTTAATAAAATGGGAGTTACACTTCAAGAAATTTAAGAAGAGCCCTTGCACATAATAATAAAAAAAAATGTACTGTGTAAATTCCCTCCTGTTCCTCTGCGTCACCTTGTCCCCTGTGCTAGTCCTTTTGTTGTTTTCTCTGTTGTACACTATATAGAAAATGACAGCACACCACAATGTTCACCATGTTACTTCTGAATACAGGTTTGCGCCAGAGAACCTGTACAATAAGCCGTTATAAGACTCCATAGACTATAATGGAGTTCGTCAGGTTTCAGCCATTTTTATACTTTGGGCTTTTCTCTTTGCCGATTTTCGGCAGAATCTGTGACGGGGTCTCCTACAGAGACTCTGATCCAGATGTGAACGAAGCCTGAGACTAGCACAAGACTGCATGAGGATCTTGGATGAATCGCTAGGCATTAGACTCTCATTTTGTGGTGGAGAGGGCATATCAGTAGGGCAGCCTGCCAAATACATAGTAGTGAACCCTCTAACAGCAACTCCACATAGAAATACTCTGGAATTCTTATCACATGTGCAGATACACCAGTAAAGATAGCTGGCTAGCTGATCCATTGTTTCCAGATACCAAGCGGAACCTTGTAAAATATATTCACTAACCAGCAATTAATCTAGAAAAACTAGATGAGAAAGATCAGGATGTGATATCTGATGTTATCCTATTAGTAACATACTGCTTTTATGCCTTGTGTAAGTGAAGACAAATCCACACAGACTCATTCAGCTGACAGCTATCTCCCCTATAAACATGTATGCTGGGATTGACTAAGCATGCATGTTTATGTGAACAGCAAGTCACTGCCATAGATCTGACAGTGTTTATCCCACAGGGTGACAGTGTTGGACATGTTGCACTCCAGCATGCCCAATCACTTCACTTGCAGATGTTGATGCCACATTCATGCTGTGACCCTGCATATTAGACTTCGGCTTCCATTGCCCAAATTATTGGGCTCAGACAGTTTGTATGTAACGTGTTTGACCAGTTAAAGGCTATTTCTTTATAATGCTGGGAAAACCGGGCACTTTACAGATGTGTTTATTGAATCAGTCTCCTCCTTTTGTCATTTTATGGTTTTAGGACTGATATTCTGTGCGGATTCATTTCTTAATATATCTTTAAAGTTGCATCTTTGTGTGTGTGTGGGGGGGGGGGTTAATAGAGCTGCAAATCACTTGCACAGATTTAACTTAAAATAGTTAAAGTTAAAAGTGAACCAATCTGTTTCTATATCTGAGAACAGCATGTGATAGAGAGATGAGCTATATTGTAGATCTGAAGCAAGATTTCTGAGTAAAAAGATGAATAAATGCTGACTGGACTCCTAGGAGAGACAAGGAGTCCTGATTCCCTCCCCCCCCACACACACACACACACACACACACAAACAGTATGGTTGATAGCCCCGTATATACACACACTTATACAGGGAAAGCTGTCAATCCCTGTGCGTGTGCGTGCGCAGTAATCAGGACTCTCCCTGTCTCTCCTAGGAGTCCTGTCAGGATTTGCTTTACTTTTGACTTAGAAATCCTGCTCCAAATCATAGAATAAGTCTATACGTCACAGCGCTCAACCCTTCTCTCTCATGGGACAGCAGAAACAACGTGAAGTGGTCACTTTACCAGACTGGCTGCTTGTAACCTTCCCTAGACGGAGCTTAAGAGCTTACTGCATAATATTGTAGTTCTTGAGTTCAATGAATAACCATGTGCGTCTAAGCTCTCCCCCTAGTGGTAGCCAGAAAAGCTAGAGTTTAAATTTATGTCTATCAACCAGAGTTGAAACTTTTTTTTTTTTTTTAATCAAAAATGGCTCTAAAAGATATGGCAGAATATAGAATATTTTTAGGTGTATGAAAAAATTCACTTTAATGATAAATCTGAAGAAGAAAGCAACATGCCAAGTATTCTGTGTACTATCCAGCAGTGGCTTTTCATTCACATGCTTATATAATATCGAAAATTGGCTTAGGTTAACCAGAGTGATCACTGCACGTATAATAACATTTGCCCGAGTTTCACATTATAATAGAAAGTGACATCCTCACAAGCCAGCAGGTCACCTATGTGTAGACTGATACAAAGTTTTGCAATTGATTTCTCTTTTATAGAATATACTGTGTGGCAATATATGTTATACCACAGCCGTGACATGACATAAATAACACGCATAAATACAGATATTCTCTTGTAACTAATATAAATGTCAGATGACAAATCCTAAAGATATGAAATGATGTCATAAATATCTTAATCTCTTTAAAAGCTCTTACATGTGAAAAACAGATCATTGTACAAGTTGAATGGGAGCTGCAGTTTCAGACGCAACCAATAACAGGTGTGGTGCTTTTTCTGGAAAAAACACCCCAATAATAATCTCGGACGACCCTTTTGAGAGGCCATACACGTCACGTTTTGCTCTCCGTTGAGCATTCCTTTGGGGGATCTTTTTGACATACCAGAGCATAGTATTCACATGTATCTCTTGGCAGATCCATTCACTTTAATAAGGCAAACGCAGACCAAAAGAACCTCATACTCAATCTGACCTCTTTTCTGTCTGGTTACTTTTGTTCTTGCTGGAAACACATGCATAATATATTATTCAAATGGGTCCAGTAACACAAAAAAAAGGTAAACCAAAGGAAAGGGTTTTTTTTCCCCATTATTTCCCAAACCCCTGCCAAATGTAATGTGAATGGCCCTCAAAGAAAATCTCTAAGAATTCAATTATTTTATCATTGAGCATACCAACGTACCAAAGATCTTCCCTGATCTGTATAAACAACTGCATAGTGTAGTGATAACCTTAGATGGTCAGCTGAAGGGTTGCCTCTTGCCGTCATTGTTATTAATGTCACTTTATCATTTTATATCTTTTACTTATTCCATTACAAGTATCTTTGGCTCTGTATATCCATCTCTCTTGTTAGTAAAGCAGCAATGATATGCAATGTGAGAATTCTACCTAAATATCTCATGTAAAAGCCATAATTTGTAGATTGCATGAGGGTGATGTCAGTGTTAGGCTCAATAAATCAGGTAGGAACAAAACTGTAGGGCGAGAACTTCTCTCCCGTAACTTCCAGTGTGTGTGGTAGATGCAACACAAAGGCCATGGGTGACGGCATTTACAGTTCTAGTGACATTATACCTGCTGCCCCCTATTGGTGCAGAGTTGCATGTTTTGTAAATGACCCACCTATGAGCCTGCTAGATGCTAAAGAGGACTAGGCCCCACGTATAACCTTACACGGAGTCCACACTTTTTACAGCACCTTATTATACAGTGTTTACTATATTTCTGCTTTTTGTTAGATACACGCTCACGTTTTATGTAGTATTTTGTACATATATTGCCTGGTTTCTTTGTACAGAGTCTCCGTCCTGTGTCCTCCGTTATGCCAAGTTGTGAATGGGAGTCTGCGAGTCAGCATACGGCTGCCAGCTTTTCTCTGTTCTCTGCCACACTAGTCAGTTCAGACCTGTAAAATAGCCTTTTATGAACGATTTTGTGAAACAATGAACTTGTTTTACCAGTGGTCTCTAAATGTATATATTTATTTGTTACAGAGAAATGCTATAAAATGAACATCCCTTTTGCAGTATAAAGTATTTCATGTTGAAGAAATAAAGAAGCTTTATATTTGGAAGGCTTTGAATTTTCCAGTTGTTCTACTGCATGCAGCTTTGCTATAAACACCTCCTTTTGATGGCGTTACTATGGGGGAGTCTAGTGTCTAGGTCATGTATGGGCACCCTTCAGTATCCCGCGCCTTCTAAACGACATCTCTCACGTACAGGATATGACTGTAGATGGCGGCTGATGGGAGATGTGGCTCTAGAACAGGTGGACTGGGAAGGTTCCCCATGTCTGGTTTAATGCCTGTATTATTTAAAAGCGCTCTGTTTCTACTCTGTATCTGATGAAAAAAGTGTTTCATACCTGGCTTCCAAATGATTAACTATGGATTCTTACAAGCAAACAGTATATGTGTTATTTTTTCTTGGTTTGTTATTTTTCTTCAATAGACCTCTAATAAATTTTGCCTGGAATAAGCCATGTCTCTGTCATTATTTACTGGAACACTAAGGACACGTTTCAGGCACGAAACACAAGAAATGCAAAGAAAATA